>NC_058504.1:12500-312500 GCF_020382885.2 Scatophagus argus | reverse complement strand
TTTTGTCTTTTATAGTACCAAACAAATGCTATGCATGAATTCATTTCACCTGGGTAATTGGGACACATGATGTATCATTGCACCTGGTCAAAAGTGATTACTGATGCATTTAAATGGGAATAAACAGAGGATTGTGTCTGAAAACAAAATTATTCCAACTTTATGGGCAACAGTGTATATTATATTGCCAAAGGTCCCAAAAGACATCCCATTCTCAATCCATTTGGTTTAATATGATGTCGGCCCAGCTATAACAGCTTCAACTCATCTGTGAAGGCTTTCCACAAGGTTTTGGACAAGAAGGCCTGGCTCGCAGTCGCATTTGCTCATATTCATCCCAAAGGTGTTCTGTCGGGTTGAGGTCAGGACTCTGTTCAGGCCTGTTGAGCTAATCTGAAGGCCACATGGAGTTTGGAGGTCTGTAGCGATTGACTGCAGGAAGCTGGCAACCTCTGTGCACTGCGCCTCAGCATCCGCTGACCCCCTCTGTCTTGTTATATGGCCTACCACTTCGTGGATGAGTTGCTGTCGTTCTCAATCACTTCCACTTTGTTATAAAACCACTGACAGTTGACTGTGGAATATTTAGTAGCGAGGAGATTTCATGACTGGACTTGTTGCACAGGTGGCATCCTATTACAGCACCATGCTGGAATTCACTATATTCTTTCACAAATATTTGTATAAGCAGTCTGCATGCCTAGGTGCTTGATTTTATACACCTGTGGCCATGGATGGAAGTAATTGGAACACCTGAATTCAATTATTTGGATGGGTGAGTGAATACTTTTGGCAATATAATGTATATAGCTCAGGAGGGAGGGCCAACCAAATTTGGTTGTACGGTAAGTATAATTACAATTAAGTTTGTGTTCTGTTCTATCCTATTCTATTTTATTCTAATAGTGATTAAAATGGTTCATCAATAATGTAAAAAGTTATTGATTGTGTTTCTGTCAGTGATGGATTTTAATTTGTCGTCTATGTACAGTGAAAACTGTGGCCTCTGATCACATGAAACAATCTGCTAAAAGGCCACAGGACAGATGAAAACCCCTTTTTTGTTCTGCTGATTTTGGGATTTTATTTTATATTGTTTAATTTGCTGTCTTCCTAAACAGAATGAAAGCTTTTTAAATAAATATGAACTTGGAAAGTTCTAAGCACACATGTCATGTTAATTTATCCTGTTTCAGCACAGGAACTTTGACTGCAAAAATCCTCTATCTGATGTTCATATTCTTACTTTAATTTAGACTACAGCTGCTCTGTACTGTGGTGCTCGCAGTGGTTGATCAGTTAATTTAGTGATAAGGATCCCCAGTCATCCTGCCTCCTTACTGTGATGCACTGAAACAGGATGTTGAGGGAGGAGCAGAACTTTGGGGGGGAATCATTAAAGGTTTAATCAGCTTATGAAATCAGTGATGAGGAAGTGAAAATGAAGACCCAAACTGGCTATTCTCAAACATCCAAAACATCTGTTTGATCCTGGCAGTCGTGGATCAGCGGTTAGGGTGTCGGACCCGTAACCGGTGGATCGTTGGTTCGATTCCCCATACTGGTGTCCATGGCTGAGGTACTCTTGAGCAAGGTACCTAACCCCCACTGCTCCCTGGGCGCTGCACGCGGTCGCCCACTGCCCCGGGTTTGCTGTGTGTGTGTGCACGTCACTTGGGTGGGTTAAATGCAGAGCACAAATTTCGTTGGAGTGAGTTCCCTCCAATGACAAAATATGTCACTTTCATCTTTCTTTTCAAGGCTACTTCCTGATTTATCTTGGACACATCATATTAACTGCATGTGCAAGCAGGTACATCAGGACACATCACTCCTGCTGGTCTGTAAACACAAACACAGTTCGCTTTCTTGGATTAAACTTGTGAATAGTCTGAAGTTCACCTGGTGCTTGTTGGACTTGTTGGATTGTGTCACCACATCTGCACAGGTGAGTAAAATATTTCCATAAGTGAGAGGGAAAAAGTCAAGATCCATGTGGTTAACAAACAGAACAGAATGAGAGAATTCACCCGATTGGTTCCTTTGATTCCTTCGGGTTTTTATTTCAGGGGTTGTTTTCAGTCAGAAGCCCCAAACCGAGGACATTCAACAGGGCAAAGAGGAATCAATGAGAGACAGAGTCAATTAACTACCTCTAAATTTCTTTCTTTCTGTCTGCCTTGTGTTGTTTCATTCTTGTTCCTTTTGCTTTCCAAATCTTTTTACTCTTTGATGTTTATTTACTTTTATTGTCTTTGCTCCTTCTCTCTTTATGCTCCTGATTTCCTTTATTTCTTTTGCCCTCTTTGTCCCTTATTGTCTTGTTGTCGCTCTCCATCATTATGACACACGTGAGTGATTCAAAGCGTCCTCCCATGTCTGGATCGATACCTTAACGCCTTAACGCAGAATAGCAGCAGTTTGGGTGGTGTATGCAAATGAAAATGGTGGAGAGTAAACAGACTATCTTAACTGCACAGCACTCTGACCACAGGATGTTCATTACTATCAATTCAGCAAATTGGCCATAGCTCTCTGGTTGCTGGATTATCTGAGCCCTCCATGAATAGGAGCCACAGTGAAACCAACAGGAGTTTAAATACAATACAGGAACTAAAGGAGAGGCATCTGTCTTGCTGTTGAGAGAAGAGCCCCAAGACTGCCATTAAACTCAAATTAGCATGTAAATAAAACTGGAAAATTCATCAAGAGCTACAGAAGTGCGTGCCCTGGTCTGCTGGCACAGCAGAATGTCAACAGTTCTCCCTCGCAAGAATTTCCCTGCCTGGAGATCCACACAGACAGACAAATTTGATTACTGCTGTCAAATCAAACCAAACAGAGTCATCTGTGTGCATGCACTTGGAAGGAAACTCAGGAGCAAGTCTGTCCAGATTGTCTAAAGGGTAATTTCTGTTGCTCTGTACCACACAGGGAAGGGGGGAACGTTATGACTAATGAGGGTTTGGTTTGGAGGGGCCCTCACAACACAGAATCAGACAGAGAAATTAAACAGATGAGAGGAATTCCAGGTAGGCCGGCAGCTGGTGTAAAGATAGAGGCTGGCACAGCTTGTGAGTGGAAAGAGTGAAGTGAAGAGTGAAATCAGTGTGTCCTAAATGAAGGACATACATTTACCCCCTAACCCCTGGATGGGAATCAAATAGAAAATAGAAATGACTTGTCCTCAGGTGTAATGAAGCAGGACAACCAGTTTATTGCTTCAAGGTTTCAGATCCATGTGCTGGGTGGTACAGCAGTACTGCTAATGTACTGCAGAAGTCTAGAAAGTGTAGTGGAACCGATCAGCATGTTTCTAAACTGCTTACACAGGATTTTGGTGGAGTCCTTGGGCATAATTAAAGCAGGGCGCTGCAAAAGACAAAACACCTTCAGTGATTTATGTAAATGATGGCAGCCGGAACAAGGATGCAGGCCTGTGTCTGAATGGACTCAGGTATAAATGAAGTCTCCATTTATACTCTCCAAGTGCAGCCTGCTCCTTCAGTTGTATATTTATGATATATTTTCAGTTAAATTAGCAGTTGGAGGCAGTTTGAAGTTGAGTTCAGGTGTGTTTTCCGTCTGCTCCCTGTTCAGAGAGCTCTCATCCAGTAGGGCCTCCAGGGGCCAAGTTCACAGTGTGGGGATTGTTTTCACTGTCAGGGGTCTGGTTCAGTGGGTCAGTGACCCCCGACAGGTGGCCTCCCTCAGCAGTGCACTCTGGAGCAAGGTTTAATGGGCCTTTAAAGAGGGGAGATGGGCAACAGATGGTATGAGGAAAAACTCCGCAGCCAGTTCGTTAGAAGCACACTGCACTCACACACACATCTGGATTATACTGAGGAAGAAGTTTTAATTGGGGTTAATTTTCCATAAACTATTTATATGTTGATGGTGAAACAGCTTCTTGTTGTATCGAAAGGTAAAGGTTGACTGTTCCAGCGTCCAGCAGACACACAGCAACATCCTGTTTATTTATACACTATACAGACAATAGTATTACATTACCACCAACCGGGACTTATGACATTGCATTCTAAGTGCATGGACATTGGTGTGGATTTGGCCTCTCTTTAGCTATAACAGCTTCCACTCCTCTGGAAAAGTTTTCCACAAGATTTTGGCGTGTTATACCAGCTAGTCACTAACCTTCTGCTGCGAGACTCTACAGACTCCCCAGCCAGGGAACCAAACCATGAAGAGTAAAACCTGTTGTTGTTGATTGACAGACTCGGTTCAACATGAGAGGTCTTTTCACATCACATCAAGTTATTTCAATATATCAAATCAATCATCATCAGCTCACAGAGGTACTGACGGACATCTTCAACACCTCTCTCCAACAAGCGACGGTCCCCACCTGTCTGAAGACCGCTACAATCATCCCCATTCCCAAAACCTCCACAGTGACGAGCCTGAATGACTATCGGCCAGTAGCCCTCACTCCGATAGTCATGAAGTGCTTTGAGAGACTGGTCATGGCCCGTATCAAAGACTGCATCGACGTCACTGTGGATCCACACCAATACGCATATAGGAAGAACCGATCCACAGAGGATGCCATATCTTCTGTGGTCCACACAACTCTCACCCACCTAGAGAATAAAGACTCCTATGCCTCCTTCTCTTTGTGGATTTCACATCTGCCTTTAATACGATCATTCCGCAGACACTGATCCACAAGCTCAGTGCTCTCGGTTTGAGCTCCACCCTCTGCAATTGGGTCCTGGACTTCCTGACGGACAGGCCGCAAACAGTGAAGATCCATGACATCTCCTCCTCCCCCATCACCCTCAGTACCGGCTCTCCCCAGGGCTGTGTGCTGAGCCCCCTCCTGTTCACCCTGCTAACACACGACTGCTCAGCGCAACATCCGAGCCGCCTCATCGTGAAGTTTGCGGATGATACAGCTGTGGTTGGATGCATCGCCAACAGCGACGAGGCCGACTACAGGCAGGAGGTGGAACGCCTGGAGGGTTGGTGCAGAGAGAACAACCTCTGCATCAACGTGAAGAAGACCAAGGAGATGATCATGGACTTCAGAAGGGGCAGACATCTCCCCCTTCCTCCCCTGTACATCGGAGGGACAGCGGTGGAAGTGTTCTCCAGCTTCAGGTACCTGGGCGTCCACATAACGGACGACCTCACCTGGAGCAACAACACTTTCTGCCTCATCTACTTCCTCAGGAGGCTGAGGCGTGCCGGACTGGGGAGCTCAGTCCTGACATCCTTCTACAGATGTGTGGTGGAGAGCGTCCTGTGCTCCTGCATCACTGTGTGGCACAGCAGCTGCTCTGCAGCAGAGAAGAAGGCTCTGCAGAGGGTGGTGAAAGCTGCACAGAAGACTGTGGGACGCAGCCTATCCACCACCACAGACATTTACACCTCCAGGTGCAGGAAAAGGGCCTCCTGCATCATGAAGGACTCCACCCACCCCTCACACAAACTGTTTGCCCCTCTCCCCTCAGGCAGGAGGCTGCGGAGCATCAAGAGCAGGACCACCAGGCTGAGGAGCAGCTTCTTCCCAGAAGCTGTGAGACTGTTGAACTCTGGAGGTCCTCTGTAGCCCCTGCTGCCAAACTCACACCTCACACACCAACACACAAACAACCACCCATGGAACATTTTGCACAATGCAGCATTTGCACAGAACTCAAACTACTCATGTTCATTGCACTACGGTCATTTTGCACTACCCTGTCAGTCATTTGCACTACTGTTTATACTGTTTACACTGGTGTTTATATCATCTACTGTTTTCACTTAAATTCCACTGTTTTTATATTATATAGCATTGTTTATATTTATATTTATTTTGTTAGGAAACTGGGCTTATACTGGGACCGGGGAAACTGATTTCGTTACACTCATGTTTTACGTGTGTGAAATGACAGGAACAGAATACACAGGATTTATTTCATCCTCAGATGTAGAAGTAGAAGTAGAAGAACCTCAGATGAACGACAGAGCACTGTACCCCTACAGCACTGCAGAACACAGCAGAACCAGAGATATTGGACTTCTTATTCCTCACGTTTTTCTACATTGCCCATAATGTAGCTCAGCAGCTCAGTCAGGGTCTGGATTGCATTGGGATACTAATGGCTGCTGTAACCTGCAGCAGAGAAGAGGATCAGTTCCAGAAGTCTGACAAACCAACAGATTTGTTTCACACATGCAATTAGACTCCCCAGCACCTGTAATCACAACCTGAACTTAGCTGACCTTAAAGTGCTTAAGGTCTCCCCAGTGTTTTCACCTCTCTCTAGAGCGCCTGCTGTTCAGCCTTAGTGCAGCTGGAGAACCAGCTCTCCGCTGGAGAACAGTGCAGAAGTCAGCACGCTTCCCATTACACAGTGATGTAAGTTCACCAAAAGTTTCTGAGGAAGATTAGTTCTACTCAGCTTCCTCAGATAGTAGAGATGCTGCTGGGCCCTCCTATGGCTGAGGCAGTGTTAGTGCCCCAGGTCTGATCGCCTGTCGCAGTTACACCCAGGAACTTAAAGCTATTGAGCCTCTCTACCGCCTCACTTCCAACGTAAAGTGGAGGGCGAATGAGCTGTCCAGAGTTTTGTAGGTCCCCTTTGTGCTGCCAAAACAGCTCTGACCTGTCTGCTGTACATCTCACAGAGCAAAAAATAGGAAGATTGAGTTTATTGTGGTTTCAGGTTTCAGGGTTTTTTTTTCTCCAGAACACTTGGGACATCATTGAGAAGATCCTGTCTCTGCTGTTGGTTAATTCATCCTGATGCGGCTGGATGATAAGTCTCTCTGGAACAACACTTCAGTCCTGCTATCATTCAGTTCATTTCCTGTGTTTCCTACAAATCTTAACCTGAGGAATTCATGAGAAACTCATGTCTTTTCATGTGTGTCCTCGATGTCCACCCAGTAATTATGTGATCTGTTTGTTCTGTTTCTGTGGTCCTCAGTAAATGTCTCGGGAACCCATGTGCAGATTTCTTTTGTTTATTGTGGAGGATGTTTTCCCCACATCATGTGTTGTCCTCTGAGACAAACCTTCTTACAATAAATAAACTTTTGATTTGGTAGAAACTTGTGGTCCAAGGAATAAGGAGGATTGTGCAGTCATGGCAGATCATTGACTGAGTGGTGTGTGTGTGTGTGTGTGTGTGTGTGTGTGTGTGTGTGTGTGGTCTGTGCTAATTTGGTCCAGTCTGTCTGAAGAGTGTCTTCCTGTTCCCCCTCCTCAGGGCCAAGACTTGGTTTTAGGGCTCAACTGTCATTTTCATTATTGATTATTGCTTTAACAGACAATGTCTCTAAATGTCTCGTTTTGTTGGACGAGCTGTCCTAAACCTAAGGACATCCAGGTAACTCTGAAGCACAGCTGACCCTCTAATTAGTGTAACATGAGCAATTTTTCATGGTAACATATTTAAAAGTTTATTTTATGTCTGCTGATTAACTAATCAACTTATGACTTCAGCTGTACTCAGTGTTCGGGTTGACGTGAGGTAACTTGTGGTTCTCAGTGTGTGTGTGTGTGTGTGTGTGTGTGTGTGTGTGTGGTAAAACCATTAGTTCATGTCACATCCATATAAAAACCCTGAGTGCACTCCATGTGTTTGTGTGTTTCCCATGTGGACTGAAAGGTCGACTGTGTTATTTGAGAAGACGGAGCACACGACAGGTCTGAACAGTTTGGTGTTAAACTTTAATCAAATCTTAATCTCACTGTGTATTCCTGAATTTTAATGTAGAGGTCATACCTGCTTAAATGTGCCTACACGGTACGTATCAATTAATAATGATGTTGTTTCAGAGCTGACCAGTTCACTGGCACAGCACCCTGATGGTTTCAGAGCTGGAGCGCACAGATATATAAAAAAGAACTCCTTATTTGCGTTTTCATGTGGTCAGTTTATATCCTTTGGTTGGCCTTGAAGAAATTCTGGCAAACTGTCCGGCGACTCAGGAAGAAGCAGCACTAGAGTGGGGATGGGGAGCTGCTGGCCTCAACTGAGGAGATAGTCAGACGGTGGAAGGAATGCATTGTGGATCTCCTTAATCCCACCAATACATATTGCGTGGAGGAAACAGAGCCAGAGGACTTGGGGATGGGGGCAGAAATTGCTGAGAGGGTTAAACAGCTCTGCAGTGACGGCCCCAGGGGTGGATGAGATCCATCCTGAGTTCCTCAAGGCTCTGAATGTTGTAGGGCTGTCATGGCTGACACGCCTCTGCAACATAGTGTGGTCATCATCAGTGCCTTCTGTCTTTATGGACAGAATTTCTAGGTGCAGCCAAGTGGTGGATGATGTCAGGTTTGGTGATGTTAGGGTTCCGTCTCTGCTTTTTGCGGATGATGTGGCCCATTAATGTCATTAAACATTGACCTCCAGCTCACTTTAGGGCAGTTTGCAGCCAAGTGTGAAGTGGCTGGGATGAAGTTCAGCACCTCTCATTCATTGTGTTTAATGCTGCTGCTGCACTTTAATTTTCCAACCTGGGATCAATAAAGTATATCTATCTATCTAGCCAGCTAGCTAGCTAGTCCGAGACCATGGTTCTCAGCTGGAAAAGGGTGGATTGTCCACTCTGGGTTGGGGGAGAGTTGCTGCCCCAAGTGGAGGAGTTCAAGGATCTTGGGGTCTTGTGAACAAATGAGGGAAAAATGGAGCTGGAGCAGATGCTTCGCTGATCCACCTGGCACACCGACAAGTGGATCAGGAAAGCATCTGCTGTGATGTATGCTGTGTGTGTGCTGAGAGTGCTGATCCAAAAGGTGAGCCTCTCAATTTACTCGTCAGTTTATGTTCCAGCCCTTACCTGTGGTAGTGAGCTGTGGGTAGTGAGAGAAAGACCAGGATCACAAATACAAGTGGCCCGAAATGAGTTCTCTCCGCAGGATGGCTGGGCTCAGTCTTGGCTCAAAGTAGAGTTGGTGCTTCTCCACATCGAGAGGAACCAGTTGAGGTGGTTTGAGCATCTGATTAGGATGTCGCCTGGACATCTCCCTGGGATGGTGTTTCGGGAATGTTCATCTAGGAGGAGGCCTTGGGGCTGACTCAGGACAAGATGGAGAATCTGTCTCTTGTATGGACTGGGAACACCTCAGTGTTGATGAACTGGAAGTATCCGGGGAGAGGACAGTCTGGGCTTCCCTGCAGACAACGGATGGCAGCTAACAGCCAGTGGCTGAGCTGCCAGCTGGTCATGTGACACAGTGTGACCTTCAAATACTTTTTTTACACACTGGCACTAACAAATAATCAATCAAGCTCAAGTTTTAATCAAGTCAACCCATGGTTTGGTGTTTTAGTTTATTTGTCTTGTTCTGTATTTTGTGAGTTTTAAATCTCCTGATGTCACGTTATGCTTGTTACAAAGAGTAAGAACAGTTTACAAAGCAACATTACCATTAAAACAGTGCTATTTGGCAACTTCATTGAGGAGAGTGGGACACAACCAAACACAGATGCACATGCTCTCGACACCTCTGTTCTTAGTTAAGTTTTTACAGACAGTCAGCAGGTAGAGTAGAGTGGAGTGGCTGGGAACATCATGCCATGACTCATTCAGACACCTCTCCAAAAGTGGCTGAACATTAAATATTTCATGAGATTCAGCCAAGAATGTTCGGTCAGCTGCTGTCTTAAAGACTACAGACGCAGAGTAAACAGAATTTAGCTCCACTGGTACTAGTTTCACTCCGTAGATGTAAACATAATTAACATGTTCTAATTATCAGGACAGCACTGATAAACCCTGCAGCTTCATGTTGCTATGAATAAACCACTTAACAGAATTTTGTGGCTTTTCTGTTTTTGTTGGTTGATCAGGATGTAGTATTAATTCTGTCAGATTCCAAAATTTTAGTTTTGTTTCCATGCTACAGCAGAAGAACAAGAAGAATCCACTTGTACTATGGTGTACCCAGAGTACAAGTCTTCTCTTATGCTTTCATTGACCTAAAATCAATTTCTCTGAATCGCCACATTAAAAAACTGTCAGTGCATGAAATGTATCATGTCTGACTCGATTTCTCAGTCTTCCTCTTTTTTTTCCTCTTTCTTTTGCTTTGCTCCGTTGGTTTCTCCTACTCCCATCGTTTTCCTTGTGGTTCTCCTTCGCTTTGCTCCATGTGATTGTATGAGAGCTGACAGAGCGCAGTAAACCCTCTCAGCAGCCTTACCCATTAGCTCGGTCATGCGTTCAACTCGCCTCACCTCTCCGACTGCGTCTATTATAGAACAAAATCAGCAGGCCTGCCGTGAGCTGAACACTGTGCCAAGGAGACTTCAGACTGGTGTCCAGTCAGTCTTTTGGCGATATAATAATCTGTTCTGGATTAATGAATGCACTGTCATTCTGACATTGTCCTTGTACAGAAGAAGGAGGTGAATTCTGCATTAGCATGCAATTATGTGAGCACATATATTCATATGCATTCATGCTCTTGGTGATTACATTTTTTATTGCTGTAGTTGATAAGGTGTTCCAGAGAACAGCAACATGAAACATGAGAAGAATCACAAGTCATTTCCTATATCTGTGTCCAGACCAGTGGCAGGTCCCGGATCTGTTCACTCCTGTGGGTGAAATGAACAATTCTTTCATTGTAGTCACTGATTCATGTGACTTTAATGACAGTTAATGGACACTGGTATGATTTGGCCTCTCCTCTGGAAAGGCTTTCCGTGAGATTTTGATTTCGTCAGCCCTGGTTTGCTTTCAACCAACACCTGAGAAAAATATCTTTTCATAACTAGCTGTTCTCTAACTTTCTGCTTGCATAAACACACAGACAGCTTTGCAACTGTAACAGCTTCCACATTTCAGTCAAGTCATAACTGCTAATTTCTGCTGAAAGCAGAGAAATGCTCGACCGGTAAAGCTTCCGTCCTGTAATCACTTGGTTTCGTTCAGACTTGGAGGATGTGTGACCTGTGCATAGCTGCTGACATTAATCCAGCTGTGGATGGGCAGTAAAGCACAGGCTGGATGCTTGTTAAATGTCTTGATTTGTTTGGTGTAGTACATGTTTGTGCAGGATTTGGTGCTGAGGCACCTTCTGACAGCACTGGGCTCAATACCTGAGGGCTTTTTTCTGATTCCAAGCAATTAGAAAAGGTAATGTAGTTTTTGTTTTAGGAATTTCTTTTCTCACTGGTACCAAAACATTCCACTTGCCAACAAATGACTAAATGAGTGCTATTAGAACACCAGAACGCGTTAAGTTTGGCTCCTGGCAAATAGACAGTTGATCTTATTATTCAGAAAACACCATCATGGATTTATTGCAGTGTTTTGTGGTGGAGTCTGCACAGTTCATCAGTGTGTTGCATCATGTGTTGTGCAAGGAGCCAAATGTAACATTTAGATCCCATTGCAACAGTGAGCACCAGGTAGGTCCAGATAGCTTGTATACAGTATCAGTTGTTTCCTAAGGTCACAAGTCAGTCCGAAGGCAAGGCAAGTTTACTTCTATAATGCTCATAAGCCCAAATGACATTTTAACATGTAGAAGTAAAAAGGACTGCAGTGGGTCCTTAGATTTATAGGCTTTACTGTGATTTGCTTTTAATTCCAAATCCAAGTAGGCTAATGTGGGAGTGCAGCCCAACATAATACAAGCCTGAAGGCAAGCTTAATGCGTACGTGTGTGCCTTTAGTTTGCATGTGAATGGAATCTGTGCTGTTTTTATGCAAAGAACCTCACAGTTATTTATGAATCCATGTGCATAAGTGCATACAAACGTGCGTGTGTTTGTGTGTGAGGACTTTCATATGCGATGACATGAACCCACACAGACCTGTACTCTGACGGCATGTGTTCATGTGACCCTCTGCTCTTCACTGCGAGCATACGTGTATGTGAGGATAAATCTTCCTGACAGCCACACACATACACGTGTACATGAACGTTATTCATCAGTACACGTTCATTTGTCACTGTGTTCAGAGGGTCTGAACAGCTGACCTTTAACCTCTGGGTCTCCTCTCTTCATATTTGTTATTATTATTATATTGTTGAGCCATGGAAACATGGTTTCTGTGGCACTGCCATACGACTTAGACTGAGTGTTCTGTCATCATTTTCAGTCCTGTTCTCTTTATTTTTCTGCGACTCATATTAATTCAAATATATTATCAATAGATGACGTTAATTGACGTTACCTGCTTAATTATGAATAAGAAAGAAACCCAATGATGAGATAATGAAATGTCATTACTATTTGTCCAAATGTCCTGACCCAAAAAGGTGTGATATCTTCTGGTAAACGTTTGTGGTTTGAGTGAAGGACATGTCTGACATTAAGATGGCCGATGTGGTTCCACTTCCGAGAGGTGATGTCATTTGGAGCCAGACTCTGTGCAGTAGTGATCAGGAGGTAGAGCCTCCGTGTTGAGTTCCTGCCCATACACCCATCCGGGCCAATCAGGAGCAGTGCTCAGCTGTTAGTCATCATGTTTCAGTCTGTTTTAATAGCATCAGATAACTAATTAAAACCAAACTGATCAGAGAAATGAACACTTGAACAAGAACTACCTAAAATGACAGAAACCATCTTTGGAGGGGGAGGGGCTTACGAGCTGTACTGCAGAAAGCCACCAGGGCTTCACTTCACAACATCACAAATGCTTTGCCCTCAGCATTTGTACTATAAAGCAGGCAATATGAGGATGCTGTTGAATTTGTTGAGAGACTTTCAATGTCCACATCCTGAACTGGTTGAAACATGTTTGCCTGACCTACTTGTTAGTCTGACCGTCACTGTCCTCTGTCTCTGCATCCTGCCTGCAGGCCGCAAACAAGAATGAAATCTGATTTATTTTTCAAACCAAGTTGACAGCACTTACATCATGACATGATGCATGATTTCCTATGACTGATTACCTGCAATTGTCTCCATTATAGGAATGTGTTGATATTTTACTAAGCACAAAAGAGTTATTGACTATTGAGATATCTTAGGTCAGAGTAATGTGTTTTCTCTTGGAAAGCAAAAGTTCTGACATTACACAATACTCCAGGCACTTTTCCAAAATTGTCCGAGTTATTAAATTTGAGGTGTAAGAAAGTATTCCGGTTCAGGGAGAAATGACCAGATAAACAGATTTTGAATTTGCCAGATTAATTTTAAGGAGCTTTAACTCTTCCCATTGAAGCTTGTTTTTCCACTTCACCTGTTGTTGACATTACCACCACTTTATAACTGTGTGGTTATTGAAGATGACCTCCAGCTAGTGAACTGAAATCTGTTTCTTGTTTGTTTATTTATTGATTACCTACATGTAGTAACAAATTGAGCAAGGCCCACCGCCCACATTGGGTCGGGATCTACTCTGAGGTTTCTGCCTGCTAAAAGGCAGTTTTTCCTCTCCGCTGTTGCCACGTGTTTGCTCGTGGGGGAATGTTGGGTGTCTCTGTATGAAAGACTACATGAAAGAATTTGGTCTTGACAAGCTCTGTTGAAAAGTGTCCTAAAAGTTTCCTAAATCCAACATTTGTACTGATGCGGCACACAATGCTGGTCACTTGTCACAGAAAATTGTTGCATTTGCATATTTCTGATTTTGTTTAATAAGTTTATGTTAATGTAATCTACTGAGTCTGTTGACTGCATGAATTGTTTCATATTTGTTATTGAAAGTTACGCCTATGATAACATAAACAATTATGTTAATGTGTTAATTGTGATCCTGTGTCTGCAGGGACTCTCTGCATTTATGGTTACATGAATGTCAGCGCTGCAGGCCAGATGCCGGTGATGGAGGAGCTTGTCAGTGAGAGGTGAGTCTTAATCAACTTTAAGATTGAATAATCACAACAAAACATCCACTTTATTGATGAGATATTATCAGTTGTTTGGTTTTAAAATAATAGCAGTTGTGGCTGCTGCATGGTGTCCTGAAATCGTTCAGATTAAAAACTGGACGGAACGTGTGCTTCAGAAACAGTGGACAGTGAGGGGTTGGTCCTGCCTCAGGCTTGTTGCTTTGATTAAAACAGGGCTCTGTTGAAACTGTTGGGTGGTCTTTTTTCACTGCATTGGAATGTAAAGAGAAGTTTTATAGCTCCCTCCACTTGCCTAACGTCCTTTAACCCTGAGATCATCATGCAGTTTGACCACTGTTTTTCACAGACCGATAAGATAAGAAAAAGACACAGAAACAGATTAACCAGAAGGAGCGACAGGGACATCACATGAGCTGTATGTCTCTGTTTTTGTGTTTCTTCGCAATTCATCTTCACAGCAATGAAAAAAGTTTCTGGACATTTTTCTCTTCCTCACTTTCTGTCCGAGGCTTATTTAATGTCAGAACTTTCTGTTTGTTTGTTTTGTTATCATTCAGTGTTACCTTGGCAACACCAAGCCTCTTCACACGGAAAATATAAAAGAGATGAGAGCTGTAGCCCAGTAGGAGAGGATCAGCATCCCCAACAAATCAGTCCTGTCATTTAGACTCAGTTTGTTATGACTCTTTGATTCTGTTGTTAGCTTTTATATATTTTATTATCATCAATCAGTCTGCTCATTCACAGTGGGCCCGTCCCTGTGGAGGATTTACACTTACTGATACAGCATAAGCACTATATCGACAAAAGTATCCAGACACCCCCGTTCATGGGGCTATTTCAGGGTTTGGTGTATGTTAAAAATAAATGTATTATTTTATAAAGTATATACACCACGGTCGTCCATATAAGGACAGACTGGAAGGCTGAGGTCTTCACAGTGTGGTAAGACAAGCCTGTTGACGCTACGTGACCCACTTTGTGCTGTGATCTCATGAATGGGGTCCATATCTGCTTGATGGCAGCAATGTGGAGCCTCCAGCAGCCTTGAGAGAAATTTGTTGGCTCTAGCCAGCGAGTGTGATGTACCATGGCATCTCGTACGGGCCCATGCGGCACCCTACATACTGTACATATATCCTGGTGTCACGTATGTTCAGTGGTCTCATGTCTGGAGATGGACACATCTCCACCTGAAGATGAGGTGGTTGCCCTAATGAAACAGAACCACAAGTGCATGCGTACATTCATTAATTTAATTTAATTTAATGTTAACTTACCTTTTAATCCCAAGCTGGGAAATTACTTCTCTGCATTTAACCCATCACTGATTGAAACACACACACATGCAACATGCAGTGAAACACACAGGAGCAGTGGGCTGCACCAAGTGCCCGGGGAGCATATTGGGGGTTAAGTGCCTTGCTCAAGGGAACATCAGCCGGCTAATGGGGGGTGGGGACATTATCACTCCACCACACTCAAATTTTTCCTGCCCGTCCTGTGGGGCAATTGAACCAGCGACCTTCCGATCACAAGCCGCTTCTCCAACCTCGTTCTTCGTTTTTAAGTTCTCCATAAAAACAAGTTTAACATGCAGAATTTTTTCAGTGTGAAGTGCCTTTCAGAATCAGTTTTTGTAAACCTCCACAGTGACTTCTAATGCATAACCTGGCTCTTCCACAACTGCTGAAAATTTTTGATTGATGGAGAACATTCAATTATGCTTTGTGTTTGCTTGTCAAGGGAGCGTGAGACAGGATTCAAGTCGCACAGATTTTATGTAATGATGTTACATAGAAATGTGCAGATGGCTTGCAGTCATTTCTCATCTGATATCTGATTGGTACTTGATTTCATTACACCAAACAGGTCAGCAAAATGTGGAAACTGATCCCTCTTTTCATGAATATCAGGATTCAGTCCACTGTTTCTGTTTGTTTTTCTGGAACAGATTGTGATGCAAATCAAATATTAAATCTGTATTAGTAATCATAGGATGCGCATATTTGTCTGCAGTGCTGCGGTGTGGCACTCAGTGTGACTGCAATACATCAGAAAGAACTGACTGTATTGTTAGTGTGGTGACCTGCAGTTGTAGCACAAACTTTGCTTCCATCATGGAGTATCTAAAATCGATCTTTCTTGAGTTTGGTCATATTCTCTTTTTTATTTAGTTTATCTCATAGTACAAGTTTGATGTGAGCTGAACATTATGAAGCTGCTTTAGCTTCATGTTCAGATAATCAAAACACAACCTTTGAGCACATCTTGTGTATAAAATCTAAATGTGGGATTTGCGCTGCAAATGGTGGTCATTGTACACAGTCTGTAACATCAGTCAGTGGTCAAACTCTTTGACAAAGGTGAGAACAGGTTCAGCTCCTCCACTGGGATGTGGAACAATGATAAAAGACAATGTGCAAGTTCCAACAGTAGAAGTCATCATGGTAGCAACGAAGCGACTCTGACAGCAAACGCTGACAGAGAAGATGGTCCCAACACCTAACATCTCACATGCCAAACACATCCTGCAGTGTGGTGGCTCATCTCAGGGACTCTCAGGGACTATGCAACCACTGAGTGTGACCATGACAGAAGAGGCCCATAGGTCAGTATGGTGCAGTCAATGAGACTCAGGGTAACCAGATGGCAGCAGACGTCTCTTTCCTTTCCTTGAATCAGCTGTCCCACTCCTCAGGTGACACATCCTGTTTTCTGGATGACTGCTTTCAACAGGAGAGTTTGTAGTCAGACAGCATGAAACCAAACACATGGATGAGAGAGCAGTGAGAGAGAGAGCCCACACAGTCCATTGTTTGCTCATTCATTCTCCTTTTTACTCAGTTATTCACGTCATCCTGCTGTTTGCCTCCAGGTAATAGTAATGATACAAATTTTTACTAGTGGAAAGAAAACTGAGAAAACTCTCAGAATATCCTTGTCCAGAAGACTTGCACTGATTCTTCAGTGCCTCGTTGGTATCAGCGCTCAGTGTAATCTGTTCTCCTGTTTTCTATCCTTGTGTTTTCTATCCCTCCTTTTGAGCCCCCACTCGTACTGTTTGGTGGCTGTGCTGCAGAGTGCTGACTTGGCAGCAATTGCACCACACCGTCTTTTTCAGATGAGACTGAATAATTCATTCACCAACTGCTTGCGTAATATCAATAAGAAATCCTCCTTTCATACAAAAAGCATTTACTGATGCCTGAAGCCGAGTGTTCACACACTCACACACAGATCATATCTGAATTGAAGCATGCTAGAGATGTCATCAGAATCTTCAGACATCTGCCAAGCCTGTTCTGCTCCCAGATGGACATGAGTCGACAGAAGGGGCAGAGTGTGTGTTGGGTGCATTGAACACTGCATTATAGAGTGTTTTCATTCAAGCCTGACGAGGTGATTTATCCCACCTGTGACTGATAGCACTTCCAGGCTCAGCCACCTATTGATGCTCTCCGATCAGAAGACGATGCAGATCTCAGGTCAGCCAGTTCTTTCACAGCGGACATCATGGCAGAGACATTCTGCATGTGTGGCAGAAAGGTTGTGTCCTCTGGACACTAAAAGAAAAAGTTTTTTAAAGGCTAAATAGACTAAACAGACTAAATTTCATTGAAGCGGCACTGATTGATCCCTTCACTGTGGTCGCTCAGAGAATTATGCTACAACTGTGCAGTTTTCTACAGAGTTGTGGAGTGTTTCGATGTCCCTGAGCTCATTGTTTTGGTTGTGTGGCCATTTCACTTTACTCTCACCACTCCCATTGACTGTCTTCAGCTCCAGTAAACCCACTGTCAAAACTAGTGTCCAGCTGGTGAGAGAAGTGGAGGACAGCATGATATTTATCTCAGGACTTGTTGGAGTTGAACAAGCAGCAAAGATGAGAGTAAATGTTTAATTAACTTTGGCATTTGTTCAGTTCAGATCAAAGACTCTGAGGTTCGTTCACTTTCATTTGCAACTCAGCCATCACATCAAGAAGAAAAATGTGGACATTTACTGTATACATACTGTGTGATAATGTGGCCATCAGTCACCAGTCAGGGGAGCTCCACCACTGAAAGCTTCTGTTTCTTTCCCTCTTGACTCAGTCAGTTCAGTTCAGAAACATCAGGTCAATGAACTGTGGCATTCTGACTTCAGAGTTCTTGACATGTTGGTCCTCCCTCAGAGGTGACCACTGCCCAGATTCACAGGACATCAGACTATCATGTGCTCACTTAGCTGTAGAAGTGGGGGAGAGCAAGGGAAAGACATTTTATATTTTGAAGTTGATATCATCCTTGAGAGAATTCTCCTATTGGTCAGATTAAAATGAAAAACTAGTCTGGAAATATACCAAAGTGTCCAGGATGCTACTTGTATTCTACAAGTAGTGTAGCCCGTAGCTTTCTGTATCAACCAGGCTTCGTTGTGCTTTCAGTTGAAGAACGCCGTCACTATATTCAGTATGCAGTAAAAACAGTGACACAGCGGCACTCTGAAAGGAATCTGATTGTAATAAATAAAAATCCTTTAATTAAACCAACATGTTTTGACTCATCTTCATTAGAGTTGAGAGTCTTCATTAGAGTTCAAAGATGGTATCAAGTGGTCATGTGACCAGTCATTTCAAAAGATGTCATAAAGACATAACAGGATCAAAGTCTATGTTCAGTCACAAATGAGTATAGTCACTCCAGTCAGAGTGAAAACCATCATAAGTGAACTGGACTGTCTTTGATTTTCACTTTGCTACCAACAGACAGTGCAGAGATCTGTATTCACAGGTCTCCGTCTCGTATTGACTTTCTGAATGAAATCTGTTTGGCTGTGTGGAATATTTAATTTCTCTGCTTTCATCCCTCACTAAGCTCAGGGCTCTTGACTTGTTTATCAATGGGAGGAGCTGAATGCTCATTCTGCTGCAATAATACTAGACAGGAGCAGGATACATGATGGAAGTCACTCCTGCTTTGGATGCAGAGAAGATCTAACACATGCACGAGGGAAAGTGAAGTAAACCCGACAGAGGTGGTGGAACAGGGGGGAAGAATTCTTTGGCAACTTCTCCACTAAAACTAATATTTTATATTTGATGTTGACGTTCAGGACTGACAAATGGCTCTGAGCTGGTGTCGTTCACCAGTGCTGAAACCACAGTTCAGACATTTGATCGTGGAAAAGGGGCTGCATTCAGAAGTGGGGATAGAGACAGCTACAAAGAGGCCAAGTACAGGTTTAGCAAGGAGGTGAGAAGCGCTAAATCACTGTACTCTGAGAAACTTCAACAGCAATTCTCAGCTAATGACTCAGCCTCTGTGTGGAAAGGGCTTCGGCAAATCACCAACTACAAGCCCAAAGCCCCCCACTCTACTGAAGACCTGCGACTAGCCAACAGTCTGAATGAGTTCTACTGTCGCTTTGATGGACTATCTGCCGGCCCTGACACCCCCACTCACCCCGTCAACACGGCCATTCACTCCCCCCACACCCCTGAAGTCATTCCACCAGTATCTACCTCGGACCCATCCTCCTCCACCACAGCCCTCTTTATCCAGGAGGAGGATGTTAACAAGCTGTTTAGGAAACTGAACCCTCACAAGGCTCCTGGACCAGACGGTGTGTCCCCCTCCACCCTGAGACACTGTGCGGACGAGCTGACTCCAGTGTTCACAGACATCTTCAACACCTCTCTGGAGTCATGCCATGTGCCAGTCTGCTTCAAAGCCTCCACCATAGTCCCAGTCCCCAAGAAGTCAAGGATCACTGGACTTAATGACTACAGACCTGTGGCACTGACATCTGTAGTCATGAAGTCATTTGAGCGGCTGGTTCTGTCCCACCTTAAGTCCATCACAACCCCCCTCCTGGATCCCCTGCAGTTCGCCTACAGAACCAATAGGTCTGTCTCGGACACCGGCACCATCAGCACCGGTACCCCCCAGGGCTGTGTACTTTCCCCTCTGCTCTTCTCCATCTACACCAACTGCTGCACCTCTGGCCACCAGTCTGTCAAGCTGATTAAGTTTGCAGACGACACCACCCTCATCGGTCTCATGAGCGGGGATGAGTCCGCCTACAGGAGGGAGGTGGACCGTCTGGTGTCCTGGTGCGGCAACAACCACCTGGAGCTGAACGCCCAGAAGACGGTGGAGATGATCATTGGCTTTCGGAAAGCGCCAGCTCCATTGCTCCCCCTCACCCTGACAGACACCCCCGTCACTACGGTGGACTCCTTCTGCTTCCTGGGTACCACCATCACCGGGGACCTCAAGTGGGAGCTGACCATCGGCTCCCTCATCAAAAGGGCCCAGCAGAGGATGTTCTTCCTGCGGCAGCTGAGGAAACTCAAGGTGCCAACCAAGATGATGGTTCAGTTCTACACGGCCATCATTGAGTCCATCCTCACCTCACTTTATCTACCTCATTTTGTATTTTGTATTTTATATTTTTATATTTTTTCTTAAGTGTGCAATTTTAATTTTCTGCTGGCTATTTATAAGTGTGTTTTTAAGCCGAGAATCTGCACAAAATTTCGTTATGCTTGCATAATGACAATAAAGACTCTTGAATCTTGAATCTTGAATCTTGAATCTCCTCCATCACTGTGTGGTATGCTGGGTACAAGCACAGACTGCAGCGTGCTGTGCGCTCTACTGAGAAGGTGATCGACTGCAGCCTTGCATCCCTCTGAGACCTGTACACCTCCAGGACTCTGAGGCGTGCAGGTTGGATCACAGCTGACCCTTCTCACCCTGGACATGGACTCTTTGAGAAACTCCCTTCAGGCAGGAGGTTACGGTCCATTCAGACCAAAACCTCACGCCACAAGAACAGTTTCTTCCCCTGTGCTGTTGGACTGTTGAACACCAACTGACTAACATGCTGCCCTGCACCTTAGTAACTAATTTTTGCTCATGTCATTGTCCACCTGCTGTTCATTTGCACTTTACCTCACCCACTTGCACGATACTCCACCCTGCACTACCTCACTTTTGGACTACCTCCAGAAAAATATTTATTTTACTTTTCTTATTTTATTTTGTTTTTACCTTATTCTATTCTATTTTATTTTATTTTATTCTTCTATTATATGTTACTCGTTACGTTCTATGTGTGCACCAATCACCAAGACAAATTCCTAGTAATGTGAAACCTCTTCACTTACAATGGCAATAAAGTCTTTTCTGATTCTGATTTCTGACAAAGAGCAACCATGCAGTCACAGTCAGGAGTGTGTTTTAACAATGTGGAGGAAAACGGGGAAACACTGCTGTCTGCTTTGAGCTCCTGTGTTGTGGTTTTGCTTGTCGCTGCCTCCAGCAGTGCTGACTAAAGTCACACCAGCTGCTTCTCTGTGTGGAAGGATTAGAGCATCAGCGCACAGCAACTGTTAAACTAAATACAAAAAGGGACATCCTACACATAGTCAGTTTTTCTCCCCTGAATCCATTTGTCAGATGGAGCTTTAAAATGATTCATCTTCTCCTGTTTGGTATTCCTAAACCAGAACTATGTAGAGTGTAGAACTCAGTTTGCTTGGGAATTACAGCTTCCTCATCCTTTCTGTACTACACAACGTAGACAAAAGTATCCAGACACCCCTCTCTATGGGGCTGTTTGTCAGGGTTTGTTCTCGGCCCTTGACTTCCAGTGAAGGGAAATCTTAATGCTTCAGCATACCAAGACATTTTGGACAATGCTATGCTTCCAACTTTGTGGCAACAGTTTGCTGAAGGCCCTTTTCTATTCCAGCATGACTGTGCCCCAGTGCACAAAGCAAAGCTCCATAAAGACATGGTTGGATGAGTTTGGTGTGGAAGAACTCCCAGAGGCTGGACTGAGTTCACCACACAACACAGCATTGCACATTGCCACACTTCATACGTGATATTAATTACAATATTTGCTTTAGCTGCACTTGATGGTTGTCTCACACACACAGAGCCACGTTTTGGTCGATGCTGCTCCCTTTCTTGTGTTTATTGTTTTCTCTTGCACTATGCATAGTAGTTGTGCATTATGAATGTTTTTTTGCCGTGTGTACAGTTTTGTACAGGTTTTTATTATGTACACTTTTATATTAGTATAGCATGTATAAACATCTACATACACAGTGTTGTGTTGACCTTTTGTGTAGCGTAGCATGGCACCTGTTTGTCTTTTTCACTGTTCACTGTACTACTGTAAACAGCTGAAATGATCATAAAGAATCACTTGACTTGAACTTTTACTACTCACTGAGGAATTAGCTGCAGAAGGTTGACAGTTTCTCTGGAAGGCCTAATCCACTCTAGTTCAGACTGAACTTCATCTGTGCATCACTTTGCACAAAACCTTTAAATTAGACATGAAGCCAATGGATGCAAAGTGTGTCCAAATTCACACTCTTTCTTCTCTGTTGAATTACTGCAGAATTGCTGCAGCAAGATGGCCTGTATATCACCTGAAACGGCACTACCTGAGTTTTTGAACGATACCTGGTGCTTGTGTGTGTGTGTTCTGTGTGTTTAGGTCTTTACCTCAAATTTCATCACAGTCACAGTCTGCATACAGCTCTGTGTTCATCTGCACACCCATTACTCTTGTTTGTATTACATGCGAATCCTTGATCGCACAGATGAAGCACACATACCAGGTGAAAGAGCAGAAATGGAGCGCTACAGTGATACCAAACACAGGTAAGAAGAAAGGTTAACCAGCTGTACACACACACACACACACACACACACAGACAGACCAAGTGAACACTCAGGGACAAAACAGGAAAGGTGGGAAAGGGAAAAGAAAACTCTAAAGACATAAGAGAATGAGCATATTGATTTTCTTCTGATGATTATCAGGTAGATATAACAGACATGTTCAGTCCAGCTGTGAAAACGCAAATCTCACCTTCAGGGTGCAGTGACAGCAAATAGACACAAATGAGATGTGCAGAAAGCTAACAAGCGCTGCATGTGGCATACATATCAGCACTGCTGATACCTGTAAGGTGACGAAACAGGCAATTTTGGTTAATTACTCAGTTTCTATCAAATCTGTGACTTTTCAGCATTTTTCTGCAGGAGTAGCATCACCAGTTTTGTCAAGTGGAGGACAGTGAGGTATTGCGTTTCCTGAAGACATCCCAGTCAGGAAAAGAATACCTGCTCTTTTATTACATTAGCTGTGATGAAACTGTAGTGAGGCGCCAGCTCCTCTCTGGTCACATGACACAACAGCTGACCATATCATTGGTTCAACCTCTCAACCATTCATGGGTCCTCTTGGCATTATGTACTTGTAGTTGTCCATTGAAGACAGTGCTGAGAGCTTCTTGTGGTTCAGAAGTCCAAACAGTTATGATCTCTCTCCTCAGCTTTCATTTCCTTCTTTAATTCATGTCCTCACTCCCCTTTCATAGACACTCTGAGATATTAAGAGGACAGTTTTAGAAAGGAGCCAATCTGAGAGGCAGATTTTATCTCCTCTGTGGTGAAAACAGCTACCTGGTTATTGACCCAAAATTATGGCTCATCATCCAGATCTGTTGAACAGTTGGACCATCTGATTAGAATCTGCTGAAGTGTTGAGGTCCTAAAGTCTCACAGCCCGCCCCGACACAGACTGCCTCTGACTTTGGACCCATCCTGAAAGAGATTATTCATCTTATTTGTTTGACTTTACGTGGTGCAGACGGCTGAAGTCACTGCAGACATTCAGGATGTAGCTGTGTTAATCACTGCACAGCTGCATTGTTTTTGGGAATAATTAAATACACAGTCTGTCTGTCAGTCTGGTCAGTAGGCTTCACAGCATCATATAAAGTGGAGTCATGTTGATGTGAAATTTTCCTGTATGTTTTGGATGGAAAATGAAAATGCATGAAAAAGCAGTTGATAACACTTGACTACTGATGAGTGGCTTTTGAAAGTGACATATTTTGTCATTGGAGGGAACTCACTCCAACGAAATTCGTGCTCTGCATTTAACCCACCCAAGTGACGTGCACACACACACAGCAAACCCGGGGCAGTGGGCGACCGCGTGCAGCGCCCGGGGAGCAGTGGGGGTTAGGTACCTTGCTCAAGGGTACCTAACCCCCAGTCAAAACCCACAACTGTCAGTGCGTTAAATTAGTTCCAACAGCAGACAGAGATCATGGATTTTATGGATCCTGATTCGCATTTTTATTTTACTTGCAGTTAATGCAAATGTAATGATTCATTTTAATGTCAAGTTAGTTGTGAATTAAAGGATTACAAAAGCTCATTAGAATGTCCATCAGCGCTTTGGAAGCAGCCAAAGCAGATCCTTTTGTAAAGCTGCTCTGAAGCTTTCTGGCCCTTTTTGTGGGTTGGTATAATGACACAAAGGAAAAAATATGACAACGTGGAGCCAAAACATGTTGAACAGGGCAGGACTCTCCTCCGTCTCTGACACCTGGTTATCAGTTAATTGAACTGTTATCTCCAAAGTGCCTGAGAACAGAAAAAACGAAAGTGCATGAAAAGCAGTTGATAACACTTGACTACTGATGAGTGGTTTTGTGACCAGATGTTGGCTTTGTGATATTATGTCCAGATAATTTTCAGCATCTCTGATGAACCTTTGAAAGAAAAAAAATCTTCAGCAGCTCAAACATCACAAAAGGTTTGGTGACGATCCCCCCCGAGCTCAGCCACCCTACGGAAAAACTCATTTCAGCCACTTTAATCCATGATCTCATATCATTCAGTCGCTACCCAAAGCTCGTGAATGCAGGTGAGGGTTGGAAGGACTAATAAATTTAAGAGCAGCTCCGGTCCCTCTTCACCACAATGGTCTGGTACTGCTGATGCTTCAGCAAACCATTTGTCAATTGAGCTTGAGGCTCAATTTTCCCATCACTTGTGAGCAAGACCAAAGATGCTTAAACTCCTTTGCTTGGGTGATTATAAGGTCGATTTGTTACATCGTGTTACACAGATTTGGTATTCCCTGAATCTACCCCCCCTGCAGTTTCTCTATCAGAGGACTCAGGAGTTGCGTGGCTCAGCAGCAGGGATATGTGGTCTCTGGAGGTGGTGCAGCTTACATTGATTACTGTGGCAAAGCTCAGCTGCTGCATCCAGCGGCTCAGTGTGTTTTGTTTCTGAAGCATCCCGATGCGGCTCCCCAACATTCAGCAACTGCCATCGTCCGTAAACTTCACTGAAACACAGACGGATGATCAGCTGAGCCTCCGTCACTGCACCAAGAACGTTCAGTTGGTTAATATTATCACAGCATCTCTGCATTTCATCATTTTGGGGAAAAGGTATAATTAGTCAATATTTTATCACTCATATTTGAAAAGGGTTCTGAAGGAATAGTAAACATTTAGGGAAATATGATCATTCCCTTTCTTTAGAATTAGATGAGAAGATCACTTTAATGTTTGTGTAAAGTACAGACCAGGAGTCATGAGGTGATTAGCTTAGCTTAGTATAAAAACTGTAATCATGGAGAAACAGGGAGCCTGGTTTGTCCACAATCCCCAAATTTCTGTATGGCACTTCATCACGTAGTCTTACATGTTGGGCCACTCATAAGGAACTGTATCTTGTTTTATCTACCAGCTCTACCCCTCATCCCTCTTAAAAAATGAAAAGTTGCCATATGTGTCACAAATATGTCAAGGTTCATTCCTATTATATCAACTTTCTACATATAACTCTCTCATCAGGAGTAGGATGCTCAACCTTTGTGGGCTGGCCTTTGTTCGGTGGTTGATTTTCCTGACTGTCCAGTAAAAGAGTTCATTTCGTTGTGCCTTATCAGTGTCTGCAGAAAGGCCCAAATTTTAACAGGTAGCTTATGCCACAGATGGTTCAGACAGAGAATCTTTACTTTAGCTTTTAGTTCCTCATAAAGCAAATGATACAGGCAGCCATGGCTACCATCTACACTATATAGACAAAAGTATTGGGACAGACTGATCATTACACAAATAGGAAATTTGATGACATCACATTATAAGTGTATGGATATTGATGTGGCAGCGTCCACTCTTCTGTGAAGGCTTTCCACAACATGTTGGAGTTTTTCTGTGGGAATTTGTGCCCATTCATGCAGTAGAGCATTTGTGAGGTCACACACTGATGTTGGACCAAAAGGCCTGACTCACAACCTCAAAGTTGGAAGCATAGCATTGTCCAAAATGTCTTGGTGTGCTGAAGCATTAAGATTTCCCTTCACTGGAAGTCAGGGGCCGAGCCCAAACCCTGAAGAACAGCCCCATACCACACCTGATTTATATAGTGTAGCATTATTAAAAACAAATAAACAGAAATGAATCTAAAAGTGATATAATTTTGTTGAAGGTTAATTTCTTTAACCTTACTGCAGAAGACTGGAGGTCTCCCTGCTGAGCAGTACAGGAAAAGGAGTTCTTTCACATCAGTCTGACAGGGATTCTTCTTGCCTGAAGTGAAATTTGAAGCTGTTTGAGCTCAGCAAATTTAATGACTTAGAGTGACGGATTTATGTGGGTCAGTCATACCGAGGTGAGATTTGGATGGAGATCTTGGCTGTTTCACTCAGACAGCAGTCCTCTGGTTTCTTTTTCTTTACTCTTCGTCTGCTTGTCTCTACTGCCCTGTTAACCCTCTCAGTGTCCCTGACTCTTTGACATGCACTTACTTCGCTGAGCTCAGTGAAACCAGTGCTGGAATCCCTTCAGCAATATATGCACTCAAGATTGCACTCATACCAGATCTTAAGAGTGTTATTGGACATCCATCCCCCAACAAGAGACTCCCTCCAACACATGGCTGTCTCCCAAAGTCCTAAAATATACAACCCAGATCCAACAGGAGGGAGGAGAGCAACATAACATACTGTGGCTTCCACTGATGCTGTGTTTTTAGTTTCACATCACACTCTGTTTACTGATGTATTATAAAGAAATCAGATCAAATAAAGGCTAATGTTGACTGTTGAGGCACATGCCTCACAGTTTGTGAGGCATGTGCTGTTTACAATGGACGGAAATTCTTCTAATTGGACCCAGTAGTACTTCTATGAATAACTGATGACTGTGACACAAGATGACATCTTTTCAAACACTTTAAGATGTCAGTTTGAAAATAAGACTCTCTGAAGAGAGTGAAAGGGTTTAATTTCCAAACTCTTTTTCTACTGCTTTCGCAAGAGGAATCCACGATAAAAAAAAAAAAAACATTTAGCAGAATTTCAATTAATCAGATTGTAAATAATGTAATTTGTAAATAATGAGTTGATTGAGTTGACTGCAAACATGAGAAATTTTGAGCTATTTTTCAGTTTGACCATCTGACTGCCTGTAGCACCAGAACAAGACAGAGGATAAATACCACCTCTACAATAACTAGCACCATAGTTATTCTCAGCAAACGTATGACAAAAAAAACCTCCTCTGATGCTTAATGTTTCATATAAACATCAGTGACATAACTCACTCTACACAGTCAGATTTCTCCATTGAATTTTGCGCCTGAAAGTCTTGTGGTGTTTGCTGTGTGACGCTAATCAGCAGGCTGGTCTGAGCATCTCTGAGCTGGTGTGATGGGGACCAAACAAAACCTCAGTCATTTACACTTGGTCAAAACTTGTTGCCAGGCAACCCAAACCGTCGTCACCATGAATTTCCCCCAGGAGCCTTCAGAAGATGAATACGTTGTTTTATTAAAACCTAAATTTTTCCTGTCAGTCCATCAGGATGTGAATAACACTGCGTGGCCTCTGAAACTCTAACTGGGTGTGAGCTTCAGTTCAATGGTAAAACTAACGTAAGTCAATCTGACATGGAATAAAAAGAAAAGTTTCCTGTCGTCTGGGTTTCATGTGTGTGTGAGTGATAATAGTGTGATAATAATACTACAGCTGACTAATATGGCATCACAAGGGGATTTGTGCCACACATGCATTTGTACTTCCATATTTATGATCACCTGAATGTGCTTATTGAGTATGTCATTCAAAAACCACAGCCAATAGTATACTGGCAGGGAAGGCTGCTGGGATTTCTTCCCATTTAGTCTCATTCATGGTCTTCCGATGATGATGATGTATCCTAATTGTGACCCAAATGCAGACTCCAGAGGCACAGCTCGTGAATTGCAGTGATTTCACTCACAGAAAAAGGTACAGAAGCTTACCGAACGATGCGGCAGGTGAAGGTCAAATGCAGAAAAACAATCCAACAAAGCATTTCAGGAGCAGGCAAAAATCAAAAGTCTAAATAGGCAACCGTAAAAGCAAGAAGCAAAGTTCAGTGATCTTCGTGTCCTTTGTTGATTGAATGGGAAAAAAACTGTTGATCCTTTGGCTTTTCACCCATCATCTGTTCAAAATAGAATTTGACCAACACAACCACATATTAACATGCTAACAAGCTGAGCTCTGCTAAACATTTTAGCCTGCTGACCTCAGTGCATCCTCACAGAGCTGCTGGCACACTCTTTAGTTTGTCAGACTGTTCTGAAACTTGCTGTTTCGTGGATGTAACTTCTAAAAGTTCTTTCTGTGGGAGTCGTGATGTGGCAAAGGGTGAACAGCGAGCATTGGAAACTCACAGTCCTGACCAGCTGGTTTGAAATAGAAGAGCAAAGTGACATGCTCCCCATTCAACCTCATGGAGAACAAATCACACAATTCAGATGTTAAAATGACAGAATAATTTCCATGTAAAAAGATGTCAGTCATGTCTTCCACAGGAGGTGGTTATTTGGTAATTTAGCTTCACCTCTGAAGCATGTCCTGGTCTAATGGGGCAGGTGGTGCAGGTGGTAATGGAGTGGGTCACATGTGTTAACACCATCTCAACACCACCTCAATCAGAGTGAGGCCCAGGTGCAACTCATTTCAGATTTCCCGGGCTGCATAGACAACATGAATAGACAAATAATTGATAATTGGAGGAGAAACTGATGTACCACCAGAGAAAGCTCATGCTGAGCTCTTGCGCGTTTCTTCATGTGTGGGAAGCTGCCAGGATTACCCCTTGTGCCTGCCTGAAACTGTTACAAGGACAATTAGCCTCCAATGACTCGTGGCTCTGCTTATGCCACATTAACACTAACGCTGCCTGGTGCCTTAAATCACACAAGTCAGTAACTCTGGGAAAAGAAGAAATAAGCTACCTGTTTCTTCTGACTCAGTTCAGAACTGTGGCTTGTTTGTTTTCACTCCATCGAGGGTTAAGACCAAATTATTTCTCACATTTTTAAAGGTGCAATAATGTGTGACCTATACTGACCTCTAGAAGCAAATGGTGTTTATAAAACCCACGGCATGTCCTCCTCCAGCCAACATTAGGATTGAATACATCACCATGTTAGACGTTGAAGCTGTTTTCTCCTTTTCTTTGTGTCTTCAAACAAAGACTTTTAGAAGCAGAGACCGAGCTGAGACTGAGCTCTTAATTGATTGTTGTCACTGTATTCCTGTTCTTGATTATAACACCATTTAGCTGCTTCTTGAGCTTGATTAGTACTGACACTCATATGTTGAATTGTATTCAATGCTGAATCAGGATCTTCATCTTCATCCAGTGAAATTTTAAAGGGATCTCCTTGAGATAGTGATGTGTGCAGGAGGTAGATAATGGCATCCTCCACTCCAATTCCTGGCTGGTAGGCAAACCGCAGCGGGTTCATCGATGATCTCACCAGCTGGCGCAGGTGGGTGAGGATGAGTCTCTCCAGAGTCTTCATCAGGTGAGACATCAGTGCCACTGGCCTGTAACTGCTGAGCTCCTTCTGATGGGGGGTCTTTGACACTGGTACCAGGCCTGATGTCTTCCAGTCATGTCCAGGCATGATGTCTTGCCAGCGCCAGGCTCAGGTTGAACATGTGCTGGAAGATTCCACACAGCTGGTCAGCGCAGGATCTCAGGAGCCTGGGACTGATGCCATCTGGACCTGCTGCCTTCCTCACCTTCAGCTTCCTCAGCTGATTCCTCACCTGCGTGGCTGTGACAGACAAACTCGAGCAGAGAGGAGGGGTGCTGGGGACTGAAGAGGGGGAGCCCGTGTCTGCAGATGGGGTGTCAAGTTACTGAGGGCTGAATGTCTGGGGGAGGGCGGGTGAAGGGGGAGCAGTTCACAGCAGGAGAGGTGGGGGTTAGCAGCAGGGACTGAGTGGGCGGAGGTGCAGGCGCCACATCAAACCTGTTGAAAAACTGGTTCAACTCGTTTGCCCACACCTGCCCTGCCCCCCCCCAGTCGGAGTCTTGGGTTCCTTGTGGCCTGAGATGGACTTCAGGCCCTGCCAGACTCCGCTGATGTTCTTATTCTGCAGCTGGTCCTCCATCTTCTTCCTGTAACACCTTTTCCCCTTTCTGATCCTCCTCCTAAGCTGGCACTGCACAGACTTCTGTTCCTCTTGGTTCCCTGACAGGGAGGCCCTCTTCTTCTCCTTCACAAGAGCCTTGATGTCAGGGGTGATCCATGGTTTGTTGTTGGAGAAGCACCGTATGGTCCTGGTGGGTACAGTGTTCTCCACGCAGTAGTTGATGTAGTCTGTAACCGTGTGAGTCAGGCTGTCGACGTCCTCCCTGTGGGCATCACTGAAGACTTCCCACACAGTGGAGCTAAAACAGTCCTTTAAAGCCTCTTCAGCTTCATCAGACCATTTCTTCACTGTGCGGGTCACAGCTGGCTGCCTGTGCACAGTTTGCATTTCTCTGTGGAACGTTGAATCCTACTTCCTGTGTGTGTGTGAGATGGTGTGTCCTTACCGAAAAAAAGATGACGTTGTGTCATCAAGAAAAAAGCTGAATTACAGGGAGTGAATCGGTTTTGATTAGTATACAAATGAATCTTACAGTTTTAGGAGTCTGAATAGATCATGAGAACTGTGTGTGTGTGTGTGTGTGTGTGTGTGTGTGTGTGACTGAATGATTGCACTTTTGATGATGACGAGTGCCTCCTTTGTGCTTTCTGCAGTTCATCTTGTGCAGGTGGTGTTTTCTCCTCTCTGAGATCTCAGCTGTCTAATATTTCGTCTTTGTGTGAATTTCATCTCTTATTTCGTTGCGAGCTTTGTTCTCTTCACTGCAGCATTTGCTGCCACAGCTCTGCTTTTTGAAAAGATGTATTTGTGTTCATGGCTGGAGGCCACTCGTACTGCAGTGTGTTTGATTGACACAAGTGGAGGGACATATTTGCTTTTTCAGTAACGTTACGAGCTCTGGGAAAGTTGAGGGAGTTACACAAACGTGACATTTACAATCATAACGATGGGAGCACAGAGCAAACTTTAATAAGCTTCAATTAGCTGTGCAAACACTGGAAGAAACCACTGTCACAGCCACAGATATCCTGTTCAAGTATCCTGCTGAATGTCAGGTCAAGTCATGTTGTCACCTCTGCTTCACTTGTTGTGTGAAAAGTAGGTGAAAGTAGGTTGTATGTGTGGTATGTATGGGTACTTTCTGTATATAAATATTAACAGAAAGTGAAACAAAAATAAATACTATTTCATTCTTTTCTTGTCTCCCACAGTCCTCACCTCCCTGCCTGCCACACTGTTACCTGAGGTGTGAAATTGTCATCATTAGGGATAACAAAATAAATAAATAAATATCCTTTATTAAACAGAGAAAACACGCATACATCACCCTGGCAAATACAGCAGGTCAAAGCTGAAGATTCATACTAAAGAACTGTAGAAATTACTTATATCAGTTTGTGTAATCTGACTGTTTTCTCTGATTTCAACAGTTCAGTCGGTGAGTTCAGTGCTCTCATTACGTTACAAATAAAAGTGGGATTGTCACAGGGCATAGCGTCGCTGACGCAGAAAGGCTGAACCCCGATACAGAGTCAAAGCAGGGATGCGAGGCAGAGGTCCGAAAACAATAGTCTTTTATTGAATAACGAAAAACTCAAAAAAAAAGCACACACTTATTGTGGATAGGGATCAACAAAAAACTGTGGTGTAATTTCCTGGCATGGCAAGGCAACAAGATAAACAAAAGATTCCCTGGCATGAAAACAGACGACAAAGTAAACACGCTGACACAGGTGACTGGGAACACAAGGACTAAATAGACAAGACAACGAGACACAGGTGATACACATTAGGAGGGAGAAAGCAATCAGGAAAACCAAAAGCAAAGCTACATGAAAACGGGACACACAGGGGAAGTGACACCTTCAAAATAAAACAGGACATGACAAAAACCTTGAACATAATACATGGAAACACAAGACACATGGAACATGACACAAGGACTCAAAAACCAAAAGACAGAGAACCAGGACGTGACAGAAACTTTGAACATAAAACATGAAAACACATGAGAAGACAGACATGAAACATGGCACATGGACTCAAACATAAAACATGGAAACACAAGAAACATCACACATGGAATCAAAACCAAATGACAGAGACCCAGGGTGTGACAGGGATCCAGGCTGTATGAAAACAGACGTTCTTGCTCATTAGAGCTCTGTAGCTGCTCATCATCAGCCAAATAAAAAACAAAAGTAATGAAGCCACAATGTTCATCACACTGTGAGCTATGAAAGCAACAAGCAGCTTTAAATTGGAGTCGTGCAACCATCACAAACACTTAAGTGCTCTCTTCGACTGTGAACACTTCCAGACCAGATTGTGTTTCCAGCCTTTTTCGCTGCTTGTCTCTCTTCCATTGTAAACCCTGAGGTAAGGTAAACATGATGGAGCCCTAATTGGTCTGACCCCTCAGCAGCACATTGCAGGAACAGAAACCTCAGCTGCAGTCATTTACTCCAAGAGCTCTTGTGACAGCAAAGAAAATAATCTTCAGGGACTGGAAAAATGGAACTGAGGCAGACGGGCAGGTTAGAGGGGTGTGACTAAAATGTTACCTCAATGTCTTTTCATTCTGGAGCTGGTTGACATTTTTTAATCGTAAAATGTATTAAGCTTTAAAAATGCAGATGTTAAGTTGAGTGGTCTACACCCTGGTGTCCTGTGATGGTTTATTTGTGATGGTTTCAGTTGTGAGGTCACACACTGATGTTGGACCAAAAGGCCTGGCTCACAATCTCCGTTCTTCCACACCAAACTCATCCAACCATGTCTTTATGGAGCTTTGCTTTGTGCACAGCATAGCATTGTCCAAAATGTCTTGGTATGCTGAAGCATTAAGATTTCCCTTCACTGGAAGTCAGGGGCCGAGCCCAAACCCTGAGGAACAGTCCCCATACCACACCTGGATTCAATAATAAAGAGATTTGTCCCAATACTTTTGTCTGTAGTTTTTCTTTGGCTATCTCACTTGATAAAAACACCATAAATTACAGTGCTGTTCATTTAAACAGAAATAAAAAGGATGAATGCACTCTGCTTATTCTCACGAAATAAAAATGCCATCAATGAGGCTGCTCAGCCGAGTGCACTGATTTATTGTCCTTTGTCAAAATCTTACAGCAGTGTGAACCACCTGCTTTCATCATTTATTTTTACTCCCAAGCTTTCAAGCGTAATTATTCTCTTGTTTCGGCCACCACTTGTGGTTTGAGCCAGCAGGAGAATCGACCCACCCTCTGTGCCAACACATTTTTCTCTGTTCATGACGCTGTGAAGCAACATTTGATATCAGTTTGGACAGCAACCATCGCCTCTGGTGCTGCTCTGCATAATAGCAGGCTTGTGTTTGCCTGCTGAGAGGGAACGCCAGTGTCCAGACAGCTATTGTTTGTAATTAAGGATTCCCACCGAGACCGTCAGCACCAGCCAAAGTGTTGCTGTTTTTAATGTAAGAGACAATGTAAAGGCGAAAGCCTTCTCTGATGATAAGATGTTTACCCACACTTGGAGCCTGATGGACGTAACTAATACGGACATGTTTGTCTGAGCAGGAACAGAGAAAAACAGCTTGAATGATGGACAAAATGAGAAATGGCTCAGATCTGAGTTTATGTTCTCATTAAAGAAATCTGGTCCAGTAGGACCTGGACGTTGGTAACAGGATTTTAGTAACTGCTAATAAAAAAAAACAGTGGAAACTATAATAAAATATCGAATTTCTTTCACAGTACAGTAGCAAAGCTGGAGGATTTTTTTCAGGCATCAGCAAAAGTTAAAATGACAGTAATTTCTGTAGTAACAAGACTCAGCCTGATGAAAAATAAGAAAAATAGAAAAATGAAAGTATGTGGCTCTTTGATAAGAAGTTAATGACTGTTTAGAACTTTCTAGGGCAGAAAGGAGGAACTCAAGTCATGAGTCATAAGTCTCTGAACTCCACTGCTTGAATCATTTAGAAATCTCCTATTTGTGTTTGACTTTATTTAGTTTTCTCCTTGCAATAGTGCCTTAATGTGCTTGTTTATGTTGTTCTTATGTCCTATAATGTCTTCTTATATGAAGAGTCACCAGAGCAATTTTCTGCTAACAGCAGTTAAAGATGCTCTCTGTAGTATATGGTCCTAACTTTAGTTTTAAACATGAAAGAAGATGAAAGATGAAAGTGACATATTTTGTCACTGGAGGGAACTCACTCCAACGAAATTTGTGCTCTGCATTTAACCCACCCAAGTGACGTGCACACACACACAGCAAACCCGGGGCAGTGGGCGACCGCGTGCAGCGCCCGGGGAGCAGTGGGGGTTAGGTACCTTGCTCAAGGGTACCTCAGCCATGGACACCGGGACGGGGAATCGAACCAGCGATCCACCGGTTACGGGTCCGACACCCTAACTGCTGATCCACGACTCTCCCCTCATTGAGGGGAAAGGTTGACAAATTCAAGATGATATAAGATCAGTGTGGTACTACTGAGATGTTTATTTGATACCAATGCTTTGGGTTAAAACCTAACAGCGTTCCCATTTGATCTGATTAGTGTGTTGATCAAAGAACATGCCTCATTTGCACACTATTACTTTGCCTTTGAACCTCAGATGTTGGATGTAAAATAATTTGGCAGAGAGGGACTGCATGCAGTTTCTCACCACAGCAGTAAATCAGACAGCAAAGGTGTGTCTGTTAGCACATTAAACAACATAAAAGTCACACATAAAAAATACCCTGCAAACTTTGGATTTTCTAGAGACTCATAGGGCAAACCAAACTGATGAAGCCTCTTGGATGAGAGGTGAAACGTCTTCAAAGACAAATAACTAAGTCCAGTTGCTTTCGATTGAATTTCCTTGAGATAACCATGACCTGGATGAATCAGAATTCACAGGCTCATAGGGAAAACGTGGGAAAAGAGACGATCAACAGACCTCAACCTCAGGAGGATCACAGTGATGCATAGCCAATGTTAAACAAGCCGGAGACTGAACAAATTCGCTGTGCTGAAGCCAAACTATGTACTTATTTCTCTAGCCTTTTAACCTATCACACCAGCAGCTGCAGCTCTGGACCTAAAGATTCTGAAATGCTCTCCTCGCTGACCAAATGACTCCTGAAGGAAACTTGTTGTTTTCAGTGACCCTTTCCTTGATTGGGAATGCATTATCGCGGTACGTCTCTCACTCTAGATCTTGTATTTGAACAGGACCTTCCTGACTAAATGGAGGCTAAGTAAATCAATAAATGGTGTCTGATGTATTGGCAGGCTGGGACTTTCTGAGCTGACTTTCAGCAGGTGTTCAGCAGAGCTGCTGCATTGTTCTCTCTTTACAGCCTCTCTGATTTTTAGAAAAGGGCTTTTCTGCCTGCCTGATTGCAGTGATCCGGCAGGCTTCCTTGGAGATAGAGGAGATATAAATAACTCTCACTGGCACCTGAATGTTTTCAGTGACATTCAGAAAACCACAGAGACATACGACTTTCCACTACATCACACAGGTTCACCGCTATATGTTCAGGTTGTCATGTTGGATCAGAGTTTTGATGAGAAACAGAAAGGTAATTACACATGAATCTGTCTTTCCCTGGATGGAGCACCCAGTCTCAGTAAAAGGTTTTTACCTGAACAGTTTATGGGTGTAAAGACTTTAAGCTGGTGAAGAACTGCTTCTTGATTTTTACAGCAAAATCTTCTGTTATTGCAGGTGAACTACGTTCCTTTCTCTTCATCACTCTGTTCTGTAAAAGTTACATGCTGTAGTTTTGCATCTGAACTGATGTGTTGTTGTGTCTTTTTGCAGTTTCCACAGCGACAGCATGCCAAAGCGGATGGCTCTGATCTGCTTCCTGTCTCTGGTCATGTTGATGAGCATCCTGGGAAACCTGCTGGTCATGGTGGCCGTTTGCAAGGACAGACAACTCAGGTGAGATGCAGTTTATTTAATACAATGGCAAATCTGGCTTGGATTTATATGAGCATAAATTCAGTGTGTGTGTGTGTGTGTGTGTGTGTGCGTGTGTGATAAAGTGAAACAAAGATAGAAAGGATGGTTGGAGAGAGAACAAGCGGAGAAGTAGAGCGAGAAATCCACAGTGAAGTAATCCATTAACTGCTTCTAAAGTCTGTGGACTCCATCAACCACATGAGCACAGACTGTGAGAATGAAACGTAAGAAAATGATGAATATGTCACACAATATGTGAATATACACCATGTAGACAACAGGATGTACTGTGCAGAGGAAGAGTGTTGTGAGGCTAACAGTGCATCAGTTCATCCTGAAGACTGAGCTGCCATCATTCATTCTTCTTCTCTTCCTGTCCTCCACCTTTTCTTCTTTCCATGTGCTGTCTCTCTGTCTCTTCTTCTACCTGGTGACACCTGAGAGAGTGACCTTTGTCCAAGGATGACACAACGTGTGTGTATGTGTGTGTGTTTTAGATAGCTGTCACCACTGTGCCTCACCTCCCTGAGGAGACTACCATGACATGTCATATTTGTTTCTCAACACACACACCAGCTCTCTTTATTCCCAATACACGCTCGCATGTAAATATAAAGACATCCGCCACACACGCACACACACACACACACCTTCTCAGTGGGAGTGTCCCATGGGCAGCTGTTCGTGACAAAGCATAAAACACAACTGTGAGCACGTCATTAAAAATGAACATGCTGTGAAGTGTTGAGCCGGGCTGTTATTTCAGAGCGTCTGTTTTTGTGTCAGTCGTGTGTTAAAGTTTACTGTATTTGTCACATTAAACTGTCGGCTGAACACATCAGTGTGTCTCAGTGTCACAGGCTGAGCCTTCTTATTCCACTGACTCAATAGACCCACACAGATCACCTCTTCAACGTATTCATTCTTCTACACTGTCAGAACCTGAAGTCTACACTACCCACAATGCAATTGGAATGCCAGCACTTTTTTGCTGCCTTGAAAGGGGGTTTTTATGAGTCTATATGGTCAACTCCCTGACCTGTGACCTGTATTCATTTATTTTCCATATTGAGAGTATTGCAAACCTAACACAGCATGACCCAACCTGACATAAGACCAGCACCATGATACAGCATATTGTACTGTACATTTTATTTAACTTATACAGATGATGTAGTCCTATTGGCTTCATCAAACGATGACAACTCACACTGAGACGATTTACAGCTGAGTGTGAAGTGGCTGGGATGAAGATCAGCACCTCCAAGTCAGGGGCCATGGTTCTCAGCTGGAACGGGTTGATTGCCCACTCTGGGTTGGAGGAGAGTTGCTGCCCCAAGTGGAGGATTTCAAGTATCTCAGGGTCTTGTTCACAAACGACAGTAAAATGGAGTGGGAGATTGACAGGTGGATCAGGGTAGTGTCCGCTGTGATGCAGACGCTGCAGCAGTTTGTTGCTGAAGCTCTTAATCTACCAGTCGATCTACATTCTAACCTCCACCTGTGGTCACGAGCTGTGGGTTGTGACCAAAAGAACAAGGTACCAAACACGGCTGAAGTCGTATAAGTGGTACAAGTGGCCTTGGAGAGGAAGAGCTAGGTTTCCTTGCTGAGACTACTGTCCCTGTGAACTGGACCCAGATCAGTGAATGAAGACGAAGACCAAGAGATACACCACCTCTCCCTCCTGCACAGACAGGTCCTACAGTGATATTTATGTTCCATTTCAGTAATCCATGGGTCCAGTGGGCAGCCAGCCCTGTGGGTCACCTCATGTGACGTAGGGTGTCTTCTCTACAGGGGCACTGAGTAATCTTACAGCCACTTTCATGACTCCACTTAGATGTGTAGCATCGGTTGGTGGCCGTAATAGCTGGACTGTCCTTGTTATAACCTTATTATGAAACACAGCCAAACCATGCGTACAAAGTGATGAGACAGGTTTGCTGCAGCCGTGACCTAGAGGTTGGAGAAGCGGCTTGTGATCGGAGGGTCACCGGTTCGATTCCCCCACCGGACGGGCAGGAAAAATTTGGATGTGGTGGAGCGATTAATGCAAAAAATGCTCCCCCCCTCCATTAGCCGGCTGATGTGCCCTTGAGCAAGGCACTTAACCCCCCAATATGCTCCCCGGGCGCTTGATGCTGCCCACTGCTCCTGTGTGTGTTTCACTGCATGTAATTTGCCGGGTGTTGCATGTGTGTGTTCAACTAAGGATGGGTCAAATGCAGAAGACAAATTCAGTGTGTGTATGTAAAAATATATATACTGCTAATAAAGCTGATTCTTCTCTTCTTCTCTTTTCTGTATCACTGTAATTTCGTTGTGTGGACATTTTCTTCACATGGTAGTAAAATGTAAAGTTAAGTCAGTATTTCTAGCACGGAAGTGGAGAAAAGAACAGGCAATGACGAGTCAGTGATTTCACACTCTAACCACTTGAATGCTAAGCAAACTTCCCCCCACGAATCTCACCACTGCTAGCCTCAAGCAGCTATTAGGAACATTCTACATGGGTTAGGCTTTGAGGTTAGCTCCTGGTGAATTCACTCCTTTTAACCTCACTCCCAAAGCTACAAGAAGGCTACAGCTAACATCTGTACAGTGGCTGCTTTGGGACAGCACAGACTGCACTGACCGTCCATCAGATAAATTCATGCAGAGTTTCTGCGAGCACAGAGGGCTGATGGCCCAAGAGAGGAAAACACACCCACACACACACACACACACACACACACAGCTTGCATGCTGTCTATGCTGGACCCTGTGCAGTAGAGGTGATAAATGTGTGGTATTGCAGTTTTTGGTCACTCACTGAAGAGATTTAACAAATTGAACTTGTTTCAAATTAAATGTAGATTATACCAAACTAAACTCTCATTTGAAACCAAACAAGGGACACAAGACAGTTTTATAAGCTGCACAAAACAATATCAGTTCCACTGCCACCAACCTGGGCCCATATTTATATTTATTTCTGTGTCCTACATCTCACATAGTTTCAAAGACTCACTGATTCATTATTAATATTATTATTATCACTATCATTATTATGGTGAGTAACAATACAATCATTGTCTTGGTCTTGGTCTTCAACCGCTTATCAGGGTAATGAGAGCCATTCACAGCCTGAGGTAGCATCTTACTGCCTTCAGCTGGCAGCAGAAATGTTTTGTTCTTCCTCTCTGGGGTCATTTGATTTTCATGTTTTGAGGCCGAAATTTCTCCCAAACAGCCAAACAAAGACTGTGACAAACAAACTTAGTTTCAAAGCAAATTGGGTTCATGAGAATCAGCATCAGCTCCTCTTGTTAAAAATCAAAAATCTCCTCTTCTATTACTCAGCAGACAGAATGTAAATGGCAGCCTCACAGTAACACACTGCTTCACACACACAGCTCATCTTGACTAAACACAATGTGAATGGATTTTAAACTGATTTGCAGCCGACACTGCTGTGTGTGTGTGTGTGTGTGTTGAGGGTTGAGGGTGGGGGGGGGGCTGTTTGGGTTGCGACAGGCACCCTTGTGCTGAAGCTATTTATAGCCGGCTGAACAGGTCAGCTGGCTGAGCCTCTCTTTCTCTGATTGGCTGCTGTGCTTCTTCTGTGAATGCAGATGTTTAGTTGCCTGATAAGAAAAGGAAGCACTGCCAGGCCTCATCAGGCTCTGTCTGATTGGCTGCCTGTCAGGGTTTATCTCTCACCTGACAGACTGGTCAGCTGACGAGCCAAGGCATGACTGTCCATCACGGTGACTGGTGTTTATGTGTATCATATCAGGCTCACAGGGCTCAAACTAATGACTGTGTCAGTGAATGTGATACTAATTAGTAACTGATTGACTGGGAAGGTTACTTGTTAAAGTCAGTCGAACCTGATTTGAGTTGTCACAGTGGAAAAGCAGCAACCTGAGCTGCAGTTTAAAATGTCAGGCTGTAAAACTGAGTTTTGAAAACAAACATGACAAATTGCTGACTAGGTGTTGTGGACTGTGAGATCTCGGTGTGTGATTTTAGATCAGAAAAGGTGGGACAACAGATGTAGTTCAACAGCATCTGTTAAAATGGGTCACCCAACTACAGTCTGTGTAACAGTGCAAAATGTAAAAACATCATATCATTAAAAATGACCAACATCTAAAAAGTAATTTGAAGCAGTTAGAAAGACGTTGGCAGGAAATGTTTTAATGTCAACCAGCCAACAGCCAGCACTCTGTAGGTGCTGCCAGAGCCTGAGCAGAAGCCTAAGAAGTTTAATCATGTTTTAATCACCATGAATGGACAGTGTGTTGTGTAACTGAATATGAGACATGATTGAAGTCCTTGGCCTCAGGCAGAAGGAGACAAGTCGTACATCACGTGCAGTCCCAATGCAAAAAGTTCAAGGTTAATAACTTCAAAAATCATCGCTGAAAATGGACGTCAACCTTTGTGCACTCCTCCTATACCAGGCAGGGCCTCGCCCGACCTCTCATCAGATGCACCAAACTGGTCCTGAAGCAGGTGAAAATCTGCCTGACAGGAGCCATCTCTGTTCTTCAGGACTGCTTTGAGGGCTGACTGGCTGCTACCAACAGGGATCACACCAACTTTGAGGAGTATGCGCCATCAGTCGCTAGCTATATTAGCAAGTGCATTGATGACGTCACTGTATCCAAGACCATCACCACACGTGCCAACCAGAAGCCGTGAATGACTGCAGAAGTGCACACACTGCTGAGGACCCGAGACAGCGCCTTCAGAGCTGGTGACAAGGTGGCGAGAATCCACGGCCACTTCAAAGACAGTGGGGATACTTGGCGTCTGTGGCAGGGCATCCAAGCCATTACCAACTACAGGACGACAACGCCTGCCTGTGTCAGTGATGCCTCCCTCCCAGATGCGCAAAACGACTTCTACGCATGGTTCGAGGCACAGATCAACCCCTGCCGGCAGCAGGAAGGTCACCCCTCCTCCCGACGACCAGGTGCTACGTGTTGCTACAGCTGACGTGTGGAGGACTCTGAGGGAAGTAAATCCACGGAAGGCTGCTAGACTGGAAAACATTCCTGGTGCTCAGGGGATGTGCAGACCAGCTAGTGGATGTTCTCTCAGCCTTCTTTAACATCTCCCTGAGCTGTGCCATCATCTCAAAGTGCCTCAGAGAAGCTACCATCATTCTTGTACCCACAAAGTCACCAGCTTCTTGTCTCAGTAACTACCGACCCATCACACTCACGCCCATCATCAAGAACTGCTTCGAGAGGCTAGTCATGAAGACAATGCCATCACCTCTGTGCTCCACCTGGCTCTCACCTGGGCACACCTGGGCAATAAGGACACTTATGTTCAAATGCTGTTCATAGACTTCAGCTCAGCATGTATTTGTAAAGCTGAGCCTGCTGGGCCTGAACACCTCCCTCTGCAACCAGTTTCTATACTTTCTAACTGTGAGACCTCAGAAAGTCCAGATCGGCAGCAACATCTCCAGCCCCACCACACTGAGCCCCACAAGGCTGTGTGCTCAGCCCTCTGCTGTTCACCACTGTGATCTCAGGTCATAAAAACAACTACTGCTACTCTTTGTGTTTGGTTTCTATGATTTCAAAAAATTAAATAAATAAATTTTCAAACTAAACATTTTGGATATTCAGATCAGATTTTACTGAAATTTACTGAAAAACACTAGTAAACTACTTCTGTCACTTTGCATTTAAAGATCTTAAACAGTGATCATTGGTTATACATTCACTGATCACAGAAAGTGGTATCACACAACAATGATTACACACGTTTCCTCAAACTCACCACCTCTCTTTCACCAGGAAAATCAAGACCAACTACTTCATTGTGTCTCTGGCCTTTGCCGACTTGCTGGTGTCAGTGCTAGTGATGCCATTTGGTGCCATCGAGCTGGTCCACCCGCACTGGATCTACGGAGAGACCTTCTGTCTGGTCCGGACCTCGCTGGATGTCCTTCTGACCACAGCGTCCATACTGCACCTGTGCTGCATTGCCCTAGACAGGTGAGAACTTCTGCTCCCGGGGTGTCTGAGCACCTGTGAGTGCAGATTTGATTCATTGTGATTTCACAGGGATGTGGTGTTCACACTGTTGCTCAAGAGAGTCACTTCACTGACATTCACTGACACACGCTGTTCATGTGTAGCATTACAGTGTCAGCTGTGAGGCCTTGACACACAGCAGGGTCACTTTTTTAATGACTTAGAAAGGTGATCTAGTGATTCAGACTTCCTGGTGCACAGTTGATATATATAATGTATGTATACAGGATGAAAAGAATTTGATGTTATGTGATTCCATTAATGTCTTTTATTTATCAAAGTGTACCTGGCTAACAAGCCAGAAAGAAAAGAGCAGATCACAACTCTGGAGGATTCAGCAGCACACTTCTGTCAGTGTGGTCACCTCTCCGTCCATTCCCAACAGCATTTTCCAACAGTAACACATTACTGAGGGCTGCTTGTCCAAGTCAAAACAATACAACACTAAATACAGTGTTGTATTGTAAACTATGGAGGCAGGATCCAGAGGCATTCAGTCATGTAGGATCCTTGAAATTCAGTTCCAATCAGTGATGGTAACCAATCAGAGGTGGATTAAGGTGGTTCAGAATCAGTGAAACCCTGAGAAGAATGTTGCTCGAATCAGATAAGCTTTGGTAATAAAGAGTTGGTGTGTATTTTTCCCTCCTAAGAATACATCACCTGCTGCTAGTAAACAAACTGAGACTTGGATGGAATGTTTTTGTGAATTTATTTTTCTGTGCCTCTCTTAACATGGTTGGTAGCTATCTGTTGTGTTGGGGGTGGCAGTCTGTGATGTGAGAAAAGTGGAGCAGACAGGGTAAGCCTTATCATGCCGACAGCTGCACAATCCCCTAACTGAATCAGGTGCAAACAAAAAGTCTTATCGCTGGTTTTCACTTCTCAAGCTGGTGTGTGTTGAGTAACTTTTTAAACATCCTGAAATATTGTAAACTCTAAAAAGTAAGTGAATGGACACACGTGTTGTGCCGTATGATGAGAGGATGCTGTGCTGTGATCTTGTGATTTTCACTGTTCATCACGCAGCACTGATCTGTTCATACTAAAACGACAGAAAACATATCTGAGGACTGCAGGGAGGACCGTTGCACCTCTGACTGAGGTGGTGCAGTCATAACATAGGCTGAATGATCAATAGATATCTATTCTGAGCTGTTAATGTAGAAACTCACAGATGCACAAACACAATTCTCCAAATGAGACAAACCAAAGATGCAAAGCTCAGCAACAGTAGAGGAGGAAATGTTGACCTAATTTAATTAGGAGCTTTGTACTCGTCTATACAGACAGTTGCCTCCACATCCTGCAACTTTCACTTCCAGTTTGTAGTGAGGCCTCATCATGTTGTAGTGGATTTTGAAATGCAGGTTCTGATTCTTTTATCTTTTCAGGTGTCTGCTGCTTCTGTTCTTATTACGTACACAAAAAGATCCTGTTATGGATCCCGAGGATAGGATTATCTGTTTGTCAAATTCATTGCTAAGTAATGAACAGTTAAATATTACAAATCAGCATCTTCAAAAGGTGACTTTTTATTTTCAAGTATTAAGACTGATTCATCTAAAGATACTTAATTCATAATACAACTGAATGAAAGTATTGGCCAAAGTTTTTGTCCTCAGGAATAATTTATTAAGTTTCCATTTTAAAAAAATAATACATATTACACGCAGCTGTTCTAAGATGTGCAGAAATATGTGCTATTAAATCAGAGGTTTGACTGTGTTTATTTAATGAGGTGTCATTAGCAAGACCAACAACATCAACTCAGTGTTTGATTTCCATGTTTTGAGCAGGTTGTTAATGCTCAGGCTGTAACCCGTCAGCCTATTTTAGATTATGTCTGTGGTTGCATTTAAAGGAAGCGACAGGTTGATCGTGTCCACTGCTCAGTGAGAAGCGGTGGACTTTAATTGATAGGACCTAGTACTTGATAAATAATGTCTCACTCATATCTGTACTACAAGCAGCATGAGCCTATCCTGCATTGCTTTTGATTGCTGTTCATTTTAAGTTGAAATGTAGATTTTTCTTTATTCTGAAAACCTTTTGTGTTTGTGCATCTTTTTCTTGGCCCTCACAAAGTTCTTTTGATCAGAGGGTTGGGCCAACCAGTATGTCACTTTCATGACAAAACCCAGGGAGAAAAAATCCACACAACACTCACACAGTCTGCTGCTGTAAGCATACTGTAGTAATTAAAGCTGACAGAGATGAGCATTTCACCATTTCTATTAACTCAAAGCGTCTATTTGCCCAAGTCAGGGCAAAACATGCTAAATCAAGCTTTGGTTTTGTTCCATGTGAAGAATGGGGACAAAGCACCTTTTGAGAGGACACCTTGATCATATGGGAAGGGAAGCAAGCCTTGACCTTGACATACAAGTTAAGATTTGGGCCATCTAAAGAAAGATACATTTAAAGATGCAAACAGTTTTGTTACATAATCCTTTCTGTGTGCAGAATTCCTCCTTCAGATGAAATATTACAGTATGCAAGCACTGAACACCACGACAGCATAAATATTCCACAATGCAATGCAGTAATGCAGTAACATCAATAACACTTCATTAAATAGAAGGTTTTGCTTCAATAAGCATAATATATTTATATTCCTTTAGTTCATTGACAAGGAGGCTCACAGGAAGTCACGATGAACCCACAAACTGGGTATATGGTTCAAAATATGTGTTGTCTGTTAGCTCTTTAAACAACCCTTGGCTGCTGCAGTAGAACCTGACAGTTTGGTTTATTTTAACTGAGAAGAAAGTCTTCTTCTTCTCTGGCACTGCATGCAGTAAACACTGCAGAGTTCCAGACTCTCATTCACAAAGACAAGCATCTCCCACAGCCTCAGCAGCAAACAAAAATATCACATTGGCTGCAGAGGTCAGCTAAAGCAGGCAAGCCAAACTAGTTTAACTGTAACCAAAGTAAGAAGAGGAGAAGAGAACAGAGAAAGACACAAAGGGATAAAGATTTTGATTCTTAAGTATTTCTTCCTTTCTAGATAAACTTCTGTATGTGAGAAATGTCTCAGCTGTGTGGCCTTCCATCCACATTCGTGAAACCTTAATGATGGTGTTCCTCAAGGATGCCACCTGGGCTCTACAAATTCATTTCACCACCAACATGAAAACACATGAGGTTCCTTCTTTTCAATTTTCATTCCAACAGAGTGTCTGCCGTTTCTGGCAGCCTTGAGGTTAAAGAAGCTGTTCAGACAACAAAACGTTTGCCTGGAAGTGGAAAGAAACTTTCTCTCCCCCCCCAACTTAAAGATGCCTTCAGGTTTTAGTGTTTGACCTTTTGGGAAAGGCAGAGTGGAGATACGGAACAAAGAATCTCCCTCCTGCACTGACTACCTTCAAGATGCCCAGAAACAAGACAAAGACTGCCTGCTGACATCAGTGAATCGACTTCATGCTGCTTCCCATCAGCCCCGTGTTAGTGTCAGACAAGGTTCTCATCTGATGGAGCTTTGAAGCTTGACAGTCCAGTAAAACTTTCTTGGCCCCAGTGGATTGACAAATGCAGATTTTGGCCATGGTATGACATGCTGTCACCTCTGTGGAGCTGACAGAGCTGCAGTTCAAAGCCTGTTCATGTTCTGGCTGATGGACTGTGAATCAGCAGAGGTCCGACCTCACAGAGAAACAGACAAACACATTCAGACATCACTGAAGCACTGTGGGATCATGGGAGTTGTTCATTCTTCATTGTTGCGGATGAAAACCTGAGGATGAGGTCATATTTTAAAGGCTTCTTCACATTACATTCAGTCAGGACTTCCTTCCTCTCCTGGAAGTTACAGCAACAGGAAGGGAAAAGCTCTGTTAGCTTGAATAAAACTACAGACTTTTGTGGGTTTGAGCTTTGCTGGAAACATTTGAGATAATTTAAGGAAATAACTCAACTAAATATACAACAAAGGTCTCATGGGTTTGAGACATTTTGACGTGGAAATGTTCATGAGCCATGCTGTTATTTGAAAAATGTGTCATTTCCACCTGATTGAATCAGTTTCTTTCAGCGTGATAGAGACAGTGTTGTTATTTAATTTGATCTAACTTATTTGTGAGTTTGTTTTTTTTTTCATAAACAACCACTAATCAGATTTGGTACTGAACTGATACATGGCACAGCTTTAAATAAAATACCACTCCCATAATACCAACAGACCAAAAAGTAAGTGAACGGCTGATGAAAAAAATCACTTCCAACATGTTTATGCTTTTCAAAGAGAAGTTAGGAAAGCAGTTGTAGCTTCCAGCATCCTGAGACCAGAACAGAACAGGAACTAGAAATCGTATTCCCGATACATTATAAACCTCTAAAAGGAAGCATCTGTTCAGTGGGAGAAAAAAGATTAAACACAGAAGAAAACAATGAGAAACCTGAACATGAAAGTATGTAGAAGAAAGAAAAAGAAACATTTCTACCTGCGTATGAATACTGTCATCTCTCATTTTGCCGTTTTATTTATTTTTGTATGGCTGTCAAACATTTCCTGACCCAAAGAGGAAGGCTCTGTCGAGCTGTTGACGGAGTGTTACAGAAACACAGCATGGCATAAACAGGCAGTGGAAAGACAGTTTGTACAGGGACACACGAGCTCTGTCGTGCTTGTGTTGGTGGCAGCCATCGTCTTCCTTCAGAGCAGCATAATGATGAACCAGGGATCTTATCTGCCGAAAACTGGTGTACTAACAATCTTTGATAATTCATTAATCTGTACGGTTTTTTTTTTCTTATCAGTAAGACATCTGCTCGGGTGAATCTTGGCATGATGTTCCTGAGTATTTTCCTGTGGAGGAATCATTTACATTACATGGATTTTGACTGAGGTTACAGTTTTTTTCTTCTGTATCGTCTAAAAAAATACACTGCCAGTACCTTTAAAGTGACACTAATACTACCAGAACGCTTCATTCCATAGCTTGTTTTTTACTTACAAAAGGCAGTTGTAGCAGGGTTGCTAAATCGGGTAAAGTCAGCTGGAAATCCATCAGTTTAGGACTTGGACTTTACTTTAGAGTTGTCTTGTTCTCTTATTTTAGTGAAATAGTGTCTGGGGTTTCAGGAGGCAGCGCTGTGTGTTCAGACAGACTGTTGAGGGGAAATGAGCATCATAGGCACCAAAGTGAGCCATGACAGTGTAAAGTAAAGCACCTGTACAGAGTTCAGTCATCATACACCTGTGCTTTACCTGCTCTGAATTGTCAAAATGTCTATGCCAGGCTGCCATCTCCTCGTGTGAGTCTTAGTTTCTCGTTACTTTCTTTTCAAGAGACATCAACATAAAAACACTGAAAACACTAAACAGAAAAGAAACAACAAGCTGAAAGCAGAAGAAAAGATGCAACTTGAAATGTCACTTGATGCTGTTAGAAAAAGAAACATCTGTTGCCTCTACTGAATTTGTGATGTAAGAACTTGGCTGACAGACAAAACGAGCTTGTGTATATGAAAGAGAAAGAAAAGAGATATTGAGAGGAAGAGAAGGGGAAACGGAGAAGAAAAAAGAGGGAAAGTGAGAGAACAGCTGCAGCATAAAGCTTCTCATTCATCCATTGTAAACTGAAGAGGGTGGAATGGAAACGAATGAAGACTAAAAATACCAGAACCACCACAGGAGAAGGACGAGAGACATTTAGACACAAGGAATGTAGCCTTGTGTGAATCACCTGATTCATTCGTGCTTTGCCTTCATCAGATGAGCCAGCATCACCTTGATGAATTTGTCGTAACCGCTGACCTCAGTATTTTTGAAACGCTCGTGCCGCCTGCTTCAGCCTCCTCTGATGTGCTGGATCAGGTCTCAGCCTAAATCCTCATGCTGCTTGGAACTCCTACGTCAAAGAGCATAGACCTCTCAGACAAATCTGACGTTATGTTGCTATAAATGGACACTTTTTGTCTCTGAACAAAATTTTCTTTTCCTGACGCACATCCTTAAAGTGTATTCATGGTTATCAGCAAATGGAAAATAGAGAAAATGCTCAAATAATGTTGTTTAGATCCAACAAAAGCAGCAAGAATACATTGTTCTGAATTCGCAGAGTCGGGTTAGTCGGTTTTATTTTTGTAGCTCCAAATCTCATGAAGCGCAGGTGTAGACGGTACTCTGTGGGTTTTTGATGAATATTAACATGTCTTGTACATTTACACACTGCAGAAATGTCAGTTAGGCTGGCATACAGCAGCACATCCTGTCTTGTAATTGTGTGTTTTAATTTGTCTACAGCCTGTGTGCTCTCTGAACAAACTTGCTTTCTTTTCTTGTCTTTCCTGAGCCGTGGTGGATGTGTGGAGGGTCTGGACTGGTCCCTTGCTGGCTCCGGTCTGCTTGCGCCATGTGACAACAACATCCTTTTCTCAGAAACTGGTGTCCATCTAAATAATGTCTGAATAAAGATGTCAGAAACAAACAGAGAGAGAAATGTTTTGGAGATCAAACGGGGACCATTTAAAGCCCAGTCAACCACACCACCATCTGCTTCAAATCTACCAGCTTTGTGTGTGTGTGTGTGAGTGTGTGTGTGTGTATCTACGCAAAATACTGGGTCTCTGTATGTTTCGGGGGGGGGGGTAACTTTGTTCATTCAGACCTCCACATCCACACTTAAAGAATCCATTTGCACCCTTTCAACTGGACAATCTAAGCAGAAAGGCTCTCTTGACCTTTCTTAATGCCACAGCACACACAGACCACACACAGCATTCACAGCCTCTCCAAATTACTGATGGCTGTGAAATGCCACGCGCCGTGGCAGGTAATGAGGTAGGACCTGGCAGGGGAGACTGCTGCAAAATATCAACAGTGACTGACGATGGGATAAACTGGATTAGCTGTAATGCAGCTGCAGCAGTTCAGCCAAGCTGCTGAGGATCAGCAAAGGTTAGGAGAGGTGAAGACTCAGCCACTGCGGAGGGCTGGAGCACTGATTATTATACAACAGATTTGTCTTTCTTGTGATTTGAAGGCTGCATTATCATCTTTTGGAGCATTTTGGTAAACCATGTGATTCATCCAAGCAAAGCTAAAATAATAAATAATAAAGCTAAAAATAATTAAAACCATTTGTGCGAGTGTGCGGGGTCTTCAGGTATTTTCAGAAATCAACAAGTTAACAGTGTCCATGTGAATCTCTGTTCATACAGAAACCACTGAAAATAATTTTAAGAATATTCTTATTACAAGTTCTTCATTTTTATTCATGCTGCTATTTGACACACACACACAGTGAGCGGTCAGTGGCGTGACAGCTTATTTACTGTTTTACAAGTAAGACACAGGTGGCACGGTGCAGTGGTTAGTGCTGTCGCCTCATAGCAAGAGGGTTCCAGGTTCGAATCCCGGTCTGGGCCCTTCTATGTGGAGTTTGCATGTTCTCCCTGTGCCTGCGTGGGTTTTCTCCGGGTTCTCCGGCTTCCTCCCACAATACCAAAAACATGCACATTAGGTTAACTGGCTGCTCTACATTGCCCCCTAGGTGTGAGTGTGAGAGTGTGTGGTTGTCTGTCTTTGTGTGTTGGCCCTGCGACTGACTGGCGACCAGTCCAGGGTGAACCCCGCCTCTCGCCCACAGTCAGCTGGGATAGGCTCCAGCTCCCCTGCGAAAATGGATGGATGGACAAGTAAAACACTACTTAAAGGTGGACACTAAAGAAGAGAGAAAGCAGAAAGAAGGAGAAAATTAGGATAATTAACCCTCTGGAGTCATCTGTATAATTGTCCGTTTTTGAATACTTTTGATTTTACCTTTATATTTCAACTTAAGAAAGACAAAGGGGAAGAATGATGACACAGAGGGATGAAATGCTGAATGGAAAACACAGAGATGAAGGTACAGAAACATGTCAGAGGCAGAGAAGATGAGGAGAAAGTGGGGGACATTTTTGAAAACCTTCTTGTGCTCGTTGATATGAAATCACTGGCAGCTGACACCTTGTTCTGTGGCCAACAAAAGCTCATTTAAACTGGAAATAAATCCCCAGTATGGACCTTACTGTTGGCTGCTCACTCAGAACCATCCAAAGAAAACTACAGAGAATAAAAGGCAACCAGGAGGTGAACAAAAAGTTTTACGAAGGTCAGTGGGTAAGATTGTGGCTTGTTTGCAGGTACTACGCCATCTGCTGCCAGCCTCTGGTCTACCGCAACAAAATGACGCCCATGCGAGTGGCCCTGATGATCGGCGGCTGCTGGGTTATTCCCACCTTCATCTCTTTCCTGCCCATCATGCAGGGCTGGAACAGCATCGGCATCGACCACCTGGTGAGTGTGCGCAGTGTGTGTGTGTGTGTGTGTGTGTGTGTGGGGGGGTGGGGGGGGGGTTGTTTGGTTTGGACAGAGATGGAGCCAAATTGATTTTCCATCTCTACATGATCTATAAATTTATGATGCTAATCCAGTGCTATTCAACTGGAGCTGACTGATGGGGAGAAAGAGAACAAAAATTAAGAAACACTAAAACACAACATGTTTTACATCAACTTAAAAAAAAAAACAATTAGTGTCCCGGTGTTTGGAAGAAACAAATCTTCCTCCTGTTTACAAGGAGGAGGAGGAAACATGTCAGACAGCGAGACAGAGGGCAAGGCCACTGACTCCACAGACATGAGGTCCTTCATTTCACTCTGGAAATCTGAAGTATTTAACGGGTGAGTCAGCGCTCTGAGTGTCTTGTTTGTGAACTGAGGTTTGTTTAAACAAGATGGATGCTGAATCCAGAGCAGAAACGCACTGCTGTCGAAACATCACAGAAACAAAATGCAGAAGGGCTCAGTGTGATGGTATCTGAGTAACATTTTCCCAAGATCCCGAGTGCTTCAGCCACAACACGAACACCACTGACAGGTGGACTGAAGAACATTAATCATCTACAGTGCAATGTTTTGCAGGGGAACCTTTGGGTTCTGGCAGTCATGTGGATGTTTGACACACACCACCCACCTATACATTGCAGACCAAATAGATTCAAGCAACAGCCCCTCAAAATGTCTGTCCATGTCCACGTTAAAGCCAGAACTAGGATACTGAAGATATGAAGAAGTCATAAGCAGCTGCTACTTCCTCATAGTGAGTCAGCAGAAAGAAGAAAAGAAAGACAGCAAGAAAGAGGTTCTCCTTAGGTTCCTCTTCTTAGGTTCTGAGCTGAACATTTTTGTTTTTTTATTCCTGCTAAGACGCTAAGAACAATTTGTTAAAACGTTCAGTTTTTTAAGTCAGTCATTTGCCAGTATTTTGTCTTTAACACTACATTGCTATAATATAAAAACAAAACATGTTTGTCCAATGCTGACCCTCATCCACTGGCTGCTAAATACTTTTATTTTGAAGCGGTGTATAAATTCTAGTTTTGAATGTGCATCTTCACTTATAAGAATAAAATGGATCAAAAAATCAAAACGTGATATATAAAACTCAAACTGTTATTAAATATTTTTAAGACAGGATGAGTGCTGATGAATAAAATGAAAAAGGCAGAAAGAGGGGGAGACAGGCTGAGACACAGACAGGCTGAGACACAGACAGGTGAGGCAGAAAGGCTTCCCAGCCACTTTTATCCTCTCTCAACCTCTTCTTTACCTGAACACCAGTCAAAGTTTTTTCCAACCTGACTGTCACCTGGAGGTCTGACTTACTGGTTTTTTGCCAGCTTTGGGAACACACACACACATGTCCTCCAGGTGTGTCTCTCATACACACGCAGCAGTGTGAAGTCAGTGCTTTGCAGCAGAGGTGGCAGCATCCCTCTTTGGGCCTAATTAGAGCTGTTGAATATTTGGGTCACTTCTGCACCAAGTTCAGTTCCAAAACTCAATAAAACAACCACAACTCGTACATCAGCTATTTTAAATCTGTTTACTGGTTCCCACTGTCTTCAATATACATGATTTCACATTTGGACCATCTGGACCATCACTGTGAAGATTCATAACATGACACAGTGCAAAGTAACTCCAACTAATTTTGAGATACACTATATGGACAAACGTATTAGGACACACCTCTTTATTTCTGAATCCAGGTGTGGTATGGGGCTGTTCTTCAGGGTTTGGTCTTGGGTTTGGGAATGCTTCAGCATACCGAGACATTTTGGACAATGCTATGCTTCCAACTTTGTGGCAACAGTTTGTTGAAGGCCCTTTTCTATTCTTTCTATTTCTATCATGGTTGGATGAGTTTGGTGTGGAAGAACTTGACTGGCCCACACAGAGCCCTGACCTCAACCCCATCCAACACCTTTGGGATGAACTGGAACGGAGATTGTGAGCCAGGCCTTAGCTGTCCCAATACTTTTGTCCACATAGTGTATCGTCTATTGATAATCAATAATAATTTCAGATCAAGTCCATGTGTCAGTATCTTTCAGATCAGAAGATTTATGTGCACAGACTTCAGTCTTCTCTCATGATCATGTTGTTTTCCGACTGGACTAACTAAGCACATTCATTTTCACAGTCTGTCTGGATTTAAGTTCATGTAAAAGTTACTCTGTTAAACTGACACACACACACACAAAACTCATTTCAAACTTAAGCATAGCGAATGTGTCGAAATACCAAAAACAGCCTCATCATTATTAGCAGAGTAAGTTCTTTTTTAAAATGATTTCTGTCTGAACCCGTACAGAAATATGTATTGGCCACCCACATACTTTCAAATATATGTACATATCTGTTCATATATGCACACATATATTTACATATATATGCATAGCATATATAGCATATATGTAGACATATATGCGGGGGGACAATTTCAAATATGTGCACATATGTTGGAAAACATATATGTTTATATATTTTCTTTCTGTGTGAGAAGGTATAAAGTTATTACCCATAAATCAATTCTAAAATGACATCTTCTCTTGATGTTAATAAGGTGTAAAGATTCAATTCAATTCAATTCAATTCAGTTTATTTATATAACGCCAATTCTCAACAAAAGTTATCTCATGACACTTTCCAATTTGAGCAGGTCTAGACCAAACTCAGCACATGTAACATCTCAGAGATGATTCATACAAACAGCCATGTTCATAAGAAACCTGTGCATTTCAGCAAAGACCTGAGGAAGAACCCTAGCATGAAGTGCAAAATCTAAAAGAATCTAAATCTGTTTTGTCCTGTTACTTTTACTCTTATCACTGTGTGCAATTATGCAGCAGGTAACCTTAACGCTCATACTGAACCCTTCAGGACACCGACCCATTCATACAAACCAGATGGAGCCCACCTGGGAGCGATATGGACTGATGCGTGTTATTCATCTCGTAGCCCTGAGCCGTAGTTTCCCACAGAGATAAGATGATTGCAGATGAAGAACCGTCATGTGATTAATGGTGATGTGCAGAGCCTCCGCCTCCCACAGAACTCTCTGTGTTTCGCTACAGACTTGGATGAAGACAGGAGGAACTGGGATTCCAAATCCCAGCTTTACTATGCGTGTGTGCATGTGTGTGTGACTGAACCGAGTCATTTGTGCATATTTGTGATACTAATTTGCCCTGAGCAGGTGCATTTTAATTTAAATGTTATCAAAGCGTGAAATAAAACATTTTATTCCTGCATGTCTGAATGGGATGATGACGCTGCAGATGGCATGACAGTATTCAGATTACTTCCTGCCTCCCTGTACTAATAGTGTTCACTTATTACACTAAGTTAGAATCAGGCTGGAGCCAAAATACCACTGTAGCTTAGCAACAGCGATGTCTCTCCTCAATCCAAGTTTGAGTCCTCGTTCAAAATCTCATTCAGACCTTAGAAGAAGAAGCAGAACAATCCACTTCATTGGCAGCATATATATTTTTACATACACACACTGAATTCGTCTTCTGCATTTGACCCATCCTTAGTTGAACACACACATGCAACACTCAGCAAATTACATGCAGTGAAACACACACAGGAGCAGTGGACTGCCACTGTCAAGCGCCCCAGGGAGCAAATTGGGGGTTAAGTGCCTTGCTCAAGGACAGCCGGCTAATGGAGGGGGGGGCATTTTTTTTCGCATTAATCACTCCACCACACCCAAATTTTTCCTGCCCGTCCGGTGGGGGAATGAAACCGGTGACCCTCTGATCACAAGCCGCTTCTTCAATCTCTAGGCCCCTTTGAATGTGATGTTAACAAATTCCTCGCTGGTGTAATGGTTAGGTGTCTCAATATTTATGTCTATGTAGTGTTCTGTTCTTACATATTTACAAACCAACAAGTACCAACAATAGTTTCAACTGTTCTCTGGTGAACTCTTTGGTCCAGAATAAAGGCTGATATGTGGTCAGATACTTTTGCTCCCAATACAAGGAAATGTCAGCAAACTTTTTGATTGTTTTTTTGTGGCTAGAATATTCACAGCTCCATTGGAGTTGGACATGTGATGGTGAAAGTCTCGAATCTTGAGTTGTAGCTGTCCTGTCTCTGTTGTGAATTCTGTTGTCAGATTGAGCAGAGGCGTCATAATGAAGGCAGTAACTCCACATCCTGCGTATTCATGGTCAACAAACCATACGCCCTCACCTGCTCCGTGGTGGCCTTCTACATCCCTCTGGTTCTCATGGTTCTGGCCTACCAGAGGATCTACATCACAGCCCGTGCACACGCCCTGCAGATCAGCATGCTGCAGAGGGCAGGAGGAGCCAGCGTTGGTACGACTTCAGACTCTGCTGAACATCAACGCAACCACCGAATGCGAACAGAGACTAAAGCAGCAAAGACTCTGTGCATCATCATGGGCTGTTTCTGCCTGTGCTGGGCACCGTTCTTTATCACCAATGTAGTGGATCCCTTTATAGACTACACAGTACCAGGCATGCTTTGGGCAGCCTGCCTGTGGCTCGGCTACATCAACTCCATGCTGAACCCTATCTTGTACGCCTTCCTCAACAAGTCCTTCCGACGTGCCTTCCTCATCATCCTGTGCTGTGGGAGGAAGAGGTACCGCAGGCCGTCCATCCTGGGCTCCGGTGCTGCCTGCACAGCCACGCAGATCAATGGCTCCACCCATGTACTCAAGTAAGTCCTCTCCAAATCAGTTTAGTGTGCAGGTCATATAGATCCTTTTCTTAAAATGTGACCTCTTTATCATTAACATTTGAGCTTTAGATCCCAACAGTAGGCATATTGTTCTTAAACCATTTCAACTAATACATCTTTACTGTCTCTGTCGAACAATGACCTCCTCTTGACTTCCTCATTGTTTCTGTTGGAGTAGTAATCTCATAGAATACAGAGGGAACCCTGTGCTCCTCATTACTGCAGACATGCTCAGTAGGGTCAGGGGGACTTTATCTCAGTAAACACCCTCCCCAGTGGCTGCATAAGCCATTACGTTTCTAAAGAAAGAACACATGTTTCACAGTGATGATGATGTTCAACCTGTTCTGTACATTTAATCATCACATTTTACACCTTCTGCCTAGGGATGAGCCTATCTGTATGCAATAGTGATGAATATAGCACAGCAGCTCATTTTTCATAAAAGCCTTGTTTATTCTGCAAGGGTTAAATAATAATGCGTATGTCTGAAAATGTGTTCGCCTCTGTCCTCATCCTCTTTGTACTGCAGTGTATCCTCTGTAAATGATGTCAGTTCATTATTGTGACCTTCCCCTGCTGTCTGGAATTTGTTTTTCTGATAGTCGTGCCATTTCCAACAGTTTGTGAGATCTTCTGACTGTAAAAAGCGGAGTGTTGTAATGTTGTACATATCTTCTTTGTGCGAACTGACGTCGAGGATCGTTTGAGACTTGGATTTGGAACTGATTGAATTGACATCCTGGTTGTACATGTCTGACGAGAAATTGTTTGACTCTGTGTGGGAATCTGTGGAGGATGACATTGGCCTGCTGTTGTAATATCGGGGCAGAAAATGTGTGTAGTTTTTATCACTCAGAATGGTGCTGACATCCTGAGACATTACGGTGCTCATTGTAAGCATTCATCGAGTGTGTTTATACTGGCGCAGAAGCCCCGATCAGTTAATGTTCACTGTGCCAACAGTTTGCACAGCATTTTCTTTCCCTCTTTGTCTGAAAGCTGAGTCTGCCCATATCTTACGCATCTCTACAGTCTTTATTGTACAGGTCTTCATACCGGAACAGTACTACCAGGTGCCACCTGTGTCCTTAATGTTTTGACAAAACAATATTTAGATTTAACTAAAAACAGGGGATCTGATAAGTTCTGTCTCAGTGTCATTTCAATAACTGTACAACTTTTCTTTTAGTTTTTTGTTGCAAGATTTTTTTTTCATGCTCTTCCAGGGTAGATTATAGAGTTTTATTAACCCCAGAAACTTGCAGACCCCACTACTGTATGTGTAAAAATAAAGCCAATATGGTAATTTCACATTTGAATGTGAATGTGACAGTATAGAAACAATCATAAGGCATTGTTATAACATCTCATGAAAAAATACACCATATAGATAGTATTGGGCCACCTGACCTTCACACCAACAGGGACTTTAATGACGTCTCATTGTAAACACTCAGACAGCTTTGCAGCTCTAACAGCTTCCACTCTTCTGTGAAGGCTTTCCACAACATGTTGGAGTGTTTCTGTGGGAATTTGTGCCCATTCATGCAGTAGAGCATTTGTGAGGTCACACACTGATGTTGGACCAAAAGGCCTGGCTCACAATCTCCGTTCCAGTTCATCCCAAAGGTGTTGGATGGGGTTGAGGTCAGGGCTCTGTGTGGGCCAGTCAAGTTCTTCCACACCAAACTCATCCAACCATGTCTTTATGGAGCTTTGCTTTGTGCACTGGGGCACAGTCATGCTGGAATAATATTTGTTCTTTCCAACTGAGGAGAATGTTCAGTGTTTACACCACCCTTCAGCTGGGTTTACCTACTGACTGAACAGAGTTGTCTTGCCTCTTTGTTTAGCCTTTGAAACGCTTTCATATCTGACCCTCAGTGTCCACCTCATCTCAGTTTTAAGGAGATTTAGAGGGAGGAGAACAATCTCAGCTTCATTAAAATTAAAATTGACAGTTAGCTGGAGATAAACACTTCTCTGTTTTTAAGAGCTAATATCCATCCAGCCATTTTCTATACCGCTTATCCGTCAGGGTTGCGGGGGAGCTGGAGCCTATCCCAGCTGACTACGGGCGAGAGGCGGGGTTCACCCTGGACTGGTTGCCAGTCAATCACAATCAAGAAGGCATTGTTTGATGCTGTGAAAGGGGAAAAATGTTCTCATTCATCCACCTTCTACATTTATAGCCATTTCCACTCAGTAGAGCACATGCCATATTAGGCTTACACTAGTCTGTCATTTTTTTAGTGTTAACTTCACTCTTTGTGTTCCTTGTTGGGCTACAGTGAATTAATCATAAGAGACAGAGTATTTATATACAGAGTACTCTGCTTGTCTAACTGTTATAGCCGAAGTTCCAGATGAACTTCAACTCTGTCAGCTATGTGTCAAATTCAACTATGTCTCTTAACACACTAAAATAATGGGAAGTGATCGCTGAATGGTCACTTTGATCAGGGGGTGATCAAAGGAAGAAAAATTATGTTTCGGTGTTCAATTGGGAGCTTTTTAAAAAAAAGGCTGATCTCCTGAGTGACACATCAATAGGGGCAGCACAGAAATAGCACTTCACAGAGTTAACTAATTCTAACTAACATCATGGCTGCCTGGGAAATGGTCCAGTTATAGACCATTCACCACTCGCTCAAACCCAGTGTTTCAGAGCCAGTCTTTGGTTGTTGGATATCCCTCCTGGAGTGTAAATTTCATGACTCTGGAGAGGCAAAATGAGACACTAAAAACATTTCATGGCACAGGATAAAAATAGCTTTATTAATGAATCATACAGACCAGCTGTGGGTCTGCCTGTACAGAATGTCCAACACTGTGGAGACAAATCTGCTGCAAACTGCTTAAAAAGTTTCATCTAAGAGATTGCATAATGAGCCTGTTATCTCCAGGCTATACATCAACAAGATACAAGATACAAGATAGGTTTATTTGTCACCTACACAATCATACATGTGCAGTGAAATTCTTTTTGTCCCTGCTACCAAAAAATAGGTAAGTAAAATAGAAAGAGTAAAATTAAATATTGTAAAATAGAAACCTTATAAAAATAATAAAATTAAAAATGTGAAAATGTGCAGTGTTTACATGTACAGTATTTACATGTAGTGCATGTAGTGCAGGTGGGAGTGGGATTGTCCAGATTAACGCTCACTGTTGAGCAGACGGATGGCCTGGAGGAAGAAGCTTTTCCTCATCCTTTCCGTGTTGGTTCTCAGGCAGCAGAACCGACGGCCTGATGGCAACCTGACCTGCATCGTTTGGTGTAAATGTCCTGCGGGTCGGGTAGAGTTGTTCTGAACTCCGCTGGTTGAACGGCGTGGTCTGGAGTCAGGGGGGTCAGCCATGTCTCAGTGAGGCAGATGACGTTACAGTCCCGTATATCCCTCTGGAACTTTATTCTGGCCCTGAGTTCATCAAGCTTGTTTTCCAGTGACTGGACATTGGTGAGTAGGATGCTGAGTGGTGTGCTCTGCGTCTCAGTCTGTTCCTAACGCCGGCTCGTTTCCCTCGGGGCCTCCTCCGTGACCTGCGGCCTGTGCATCCATTATTGTTGTTGTTGTTGTAGCCTGCCCGTCGGATGTCGACGGGCCAGGTGGGTCTGGGATTAAGTTGATAGGAGCATAGTGTTCAAACTGTGCTCTTATCAACTTAAGTAGGGTCTGTCTGTCATATGTGTTACGACAGGCTTGACAAGTTAAAAATTACGCTAAAAACGACTATATACAAACAAATCTCTGGAGCAGGTACGACAGCAGCTGACCTCACCAGCGCCATCTTGGGATCGCATGTTGCTCTATTGATGGCAACCAGCTGCATCAATATTACTTTAAACCTAGTGGTGCTTATAAATAAGGAATAAATAACCCTATGAATAAACAACACATTCTTGATATGGTAAATGATTCAACATAAAACCACAATGTAGATACACACACGAGGACAGACATGTGGAGCCAGCAACTCAAATAAAACCTGACAGTTAAATAGAAACAGTTTTAACAGTTAAAAGCCAATTAAGACACAACGATAACATCAATAAAAAGGTGCAGCACTTGGTGGTGCATGGAGGGACAGAGGTTGAAGAAGACTGAAACACCACCAAAATGAAATGAGAGAGAAAGGAGAAAGCGAGCAAAGCTTCCTGGCTCTGTGTTTATACGGGATCTTTGCTCCTCCAGCTGACGTGATTTATGTCAGTGTTTTAAAGCTTCGACCTAAGAGGCTGTTTCCATCATGTGTGACATCCTGTTGGGCTCACACAGAGGGTCTGAACACTGAAGTTTGATCTGTTGATCTACAATAAAACACAGAGGTGGTTAAACACACAACAGTGAAGGGATTTCAACTGAACACTTTACAGCACTCAGCATTTGAAAGAAGGGGCTGAAATTTGTATAAAAAGCCAGCTTCAGGTAGTTATGATGTTAGATGATGTTAGGACTGCGCTTTTCCAATTTATTACACTATATAGAAAAGACACCCCTCTCTATGGTTCTGTTTCTCAAGCTCTGGGCTCGGCCCCTGACTTCCAGTGAAGGGAAATCTTAATGCTTCAGCATACCAAGACATTTTGGACAATGCTATGCTTCCAGCTTTGAGACTGTGAGCCAGGCCTTTTGGTCCAACATCAGTGTGTGACCTCACAAATGCTCTACTGCATGAATGGGCACAAATTCCCACAGAAACACTCCAACATGTTGTGGAAAGCCTTCACAGAAGAGTGGAAGCTGTTAGAGCTGCAAAGCTGTCTGTGTGTTTACAATGAGACACCATTAAAGTCCCTGTTGGTGTGATGGGCAGGTGTCCCAATATTTATGTCCATATAGCGCATCTGCTTGAAATGTAAATAGTGGGCAAAAATGAATGACTGTCACTTTAAATTTCCTTCACAGTGTAATTCTAAATTTATTTAATTGGTGCTTTGTACGCTCTTGAGCCTTGATATTTCCAAAAACTGTGAGTCCTAAAACAGCTTTTATTAACTGACTACACAGGGCCAGAGGTTGTTGTTTAGAGAGCCGATGGAGCGTTAGTAGCACCTTGTTGGCCCTTTAGTAGAGAGAGGGTTCTCTGCTGCTTTGTGTATTTCTGTATTTCTAACTGTGTGTGTGTGTGTGTGTGTGTGTGTGTGTGTGGTGTGTCCTTAGCAGAATACACTGTGTCTGTGTGTGACAGACTCATAAAACACTGAAACATTCTGTTTTTGAAATAAAACTTAGTTGTCTTTTCAGATGGAATCAACCATGTGTTGTGTCGGGAAGAAAACAAGCTTTGTTTCCATCTCATTATGAAGCAGATTATTTCATTTGATGAATGGATTTGATTGCTGCAGCTGAGTGTATTGGGTGTAATTTTCCACATTAGAGCAGAGTTTTGGAAATGAAGACGCGATGGTCTTCATTCATCACTGACCAGAAAGTGGGTTACTGTGACAAAGAACTGGGACCAGTGCTCATCACCAGTCATAGGGAAGAGACACAGGCACCAACCAATGAACTCCACCCACAGGAGAAGACAGTGAAGTAATTTAAACACTGTCTCCGTCCCACAATATGACGATGAGCTGTTGCTGATCTCTCTGGAAGTTTGAATCCCTTAGTTGGTCTGAGGTGTTTTTTAGGAACACTCAGCAGGTCAGGTTTGGACTGGCAGAACAGATGGTTGCCTGTCTTCATCATTCACTGACTTCTCTCCAGCTGGGAATATTACCTTTGGCCAGGTCACACAGAAAACTAGGAGTCCGATGCCAATACCACCTTCCCATCCGGAAGGTACCCGGCATCAGAAGCTTGAATGTGGAAAACATCCTGCTCAGTGCGATGTAGGTTTTACAAAGTAAGAGTCCCAACAGGTCGACTACAGGGTCACACACGTAACCTCCACTCAGGGCACCAGAGTTCAAAATCAGAATTACAATCAGAACTACTTTATTGATCCCTGGGGGAAATTGGGTTGTAACAGTTTGTTGCATACTTTAAGTCCAGGTTCCTCTCCTCTCTGGTTGGACAGCTCACATACTGAGTGAAATTGGGCCATGTTTTTGTTATTGCAACATGGTTGAAGTCACCTAAGATGATGACGAGGTCACTCAGGGATTGAGTCTATAGTTTAGCTATGGTGGTGTGATGAAGAGGTGTTGGATTGGCTACTGCTGCTAGGTCATCCATCTTGTTTGTCAGCCACCTTACGTTGCTCGTGACAAGTGAAGGGAGACACGGCTCGTATCTCCACTTCCCCCAAGCCTTTTTTCTCTTGTAGCTTTGTTTCTGCTCTGCATCCACAGTGTGTCACAGTGTGATCAGTTTGTCCCAGGAGTAAACAAAGTGGCCATGTTGTACCTGCATGAACGTAGCAAGATGGATAGAAAAGGAATGCAGGATTTGCATTCAAAAAGAATAAATACACAGGAAACAAGTACCTGCCCAGAGAAGAGTCTGCAGACCAAAGTTGATCAACCAGATGTTGAAAAAATAAATGAAAAACTACAGTCTGACCTGATTCGAGGTTATGTGACAAGACAGAACCTGGGAGTCTGGAGCTGTCGCTGGTGTCCACATGTCGCTCATCGTCGTGACAACAGAAATGTAACTGGACTGTGTCACACACACACACACACTCTGATGGGTCGTCTGTGTGTAAACTAACCTTGTGTTTCCCTTTTCTCTTTCCTTCCCTCTTCCTCTTGACTCCTTATCTTTTCATTATTTCCTTTATTTCCTTCTCACTCATTTCTTCTTCTCTTTAACTGCATGTTGTCTTTTCCATTGATTTTTACTTCCTAATCCCCTTCGTGCCTTTGCTTCCTCACTCTTTTCATTCCGTTTCATATCCATTTTTTCCTCATCCATTATTTCATTTCCTTGACTTCACATTTTATTTTTCTCTTTGTCACTTGAATTATGTCTTTCTACACTTGCCACATTTCTTCTTTGATTCTCTTTTTCTTTCTTTTGTTATTCATCTCCTGCTCTCGTGCTTTCCTCTATTTTCTTTCTGTTCCTTTTGTTTCCCTTCACCCCTGCTTCCACCCTCATTCCTTCACTCATTCTCCCTTTTATTGTTCTTATCATTTTGTCCTCCTGCTCCTGCTCCTCCTTCCATCTCTCCAGCGGCTGCTCCTCTGCCTCCAAGCTGCTGCTCTGGTTCTGCAACACCAGACCAGTTCCTGTCTAACTGCAGTGTGTGTGGAGCGTATCAAAGCTCAATCAAGTGAGTCTGCTGTCTCACACCCACACTCTCTCTCTCTCTCTCTCTCTCACACACACACACACACACACACACACAGGTGAGTTCAGATGTTCCAGCTGATACAGCAAAGCATCTCCTCCTCAGCAGAGTAAACTGGAGCAATGTTTTCTTAAAGGTAAATTCTATATTTGAACTCGCCCGTCCTGTACCAGCAGGCTGGAGGTTGCAGAGACCAATAAGAAAGAAAAACTGATGCTTAAATCACACTTAGGCTCATGGACCTTCTGAAGCCCACTTGTTTCTACTGAGGACGTTTGCCTTCAGATGCTCAGTGAAGCAGCTGACCGCTGAAGCTTTTGGAGTAAACATTTCTTGCTTCACATTCATGTGCATCTCACAGTAAGGATTTTGGCAGCAGGATGATGATGATGGTGTGTGTGTGTGTGTGTGTGTGTGTTTGTTTGTGTGTGTGTATAGGACTGTGTAACACACACACATGCATCAGTTTTGTTAAAGGCTATCAGTTGAAGTTCCACCTTCTCTTCTTTCTCCTCTCAAACCGACTCTTACTTTCTTCACTGTTCCTGCTCTTTTTGTTGTCGTGGCACATCTAAAGAGAAGAAAATGGATGTAAAGTTCTTTTCATTTGTTGCTTGGAAATCATAAACTTAAAGCAATCAAATTTTATTACATATGAAGGAAAGTTTAAGTAGCGGTAGTCTTAGTAAGTCAATGGTTTATCTTCAAGTGACATTTTAGAACAAATAAACATCAGGTTCAGCAGTGAAGCACAAAAGCAGGTCAGAATGAATTTATACAAAACCCTGAAGTGTCAGAGCAGAATGTGGGGCTGAGCGAACCACAAAGTTCGAAACAATTCATGTGAACTGATGGAGGGTGCGGTTTCGTATTGATTCCATTTATCAGTGTGTATGTAAACCATTAATGTAGTGATACTGTGGATCTGCATTCACAGTTTGCACTCTGTTTAGCCACTTGACTCTTTATCTCAGCAAATTATAAGAGGGACAAAACCTCATGAAGAAGACATGTGAGAGGAGAGCACTGATGCTGAACTGAGTCTTGCACATTTTATAGATCATCTTTGTTGGATTTGTACTGATTGTGATACGCTGCAGGTTTGGTGTTGGTTCCAGAACCTGAGAGTAGGTTCAGCAGATCTTTAATTTTCTTTATCCTCTCTGGTCCACTTGTTGAAGCTGGAAGGCTGTTCAGGACTAATCACACCACTCTTCAGCACTGGGGGGTTATTAATCTGCCAAATCCACCGGTGCGTACACACACATACACACACACACACACACACACACTTGCTTGATTATGACGGAGAGAGGGAGGGCAGATCATCCATTCAGAAGGTCATGATTGCTTCAACAAAGAGAAGTTAAAGAGCTGATGTTTCCCTGCCCACCGCAGCCTCAGACAAGCTGGTCACAAGTAACTGCTGACATCAAGCTTTCAAACCAGTGTCTCATTGAGGCTTTAACTAGACACCAGTTCTGCGTCGGGGGACGTGTGTGAGCAGATGGACCATTTGTTTCACTGTAATTGTCACAATCTGGCTTTTTGCTGATGTGCAGATCATGTGCTAATGTTTGTCGCTGACTTTCCGCTGCTCTGCTGTTGTTTTTCTTTCCACTCTGATGGCCTGACTTGACTCCAGACCTCTGGACAGAATAGAGAAACCTCAGGGCACTATCTGACTGGTGCTGAACTGTGGTTGCCAGTGTGTGTTTCTGACACACACATTTGGCGGCAATCAGCAGCAACTGTGTGTGTGTGTGTGTGTCTGTGTATTGATGGACAACCCAATGGCAAAGCAGCTTAGATGTCACCTTTCTCTGTTTGTTGCAGACGGCAGCGCCATTTTCAGAGCTATAAGTGAGAAAGTTGTCATAGCTCTTTAAATGGTACTGCTGTACGCACTCAACTGAGCAGCTGCCTCAAACTGAACAGTTCTGGTCATCTTATTCAGTCATAATGTTGACCAGCAGAATCAGGACGGATGAACAGACCAGATGACTTACATCATATGGACAAAAGTATTGGGATAATATGTTCATGAAGGTGAAGTTTGTGTGTGTGTGTTTATGATTACATTTGCAGGTTCTTGCAGTCTGTGTTTCCATGGTGACGCATGTTTTCACCATATGGCAGAAGCAGAGTTAACAACAAGCTGGTTGTGGAACATCTAGAGGCTGATCATTTTCTCAGGAGCTAAAGACAGAATGAGTATTGGACCTGTATTCACCAGAGGGAGAAAAATATGACTTCACTGTGATATGTCAAATATGCCTTGGATTACCACTTGTGATACCATATATGGATAAAACTATTGGGACAGCTGACCATCACACCAGCAGGGACTTTAATGACGTCTCATTGTAAACACACAGACAGCTTTGCAGCTCTAACAGCTTCCACTCTTCTGTGAAGGCTTTCCACAACATGTTGGAGTGTTTCTGTGGGATAAAAGTGTGGCAGTCTCTGTTCCAGTTCATCCCAAAGGTGTTGGATGGGGTTGAGGTCAGGGCTCTGTGTGGGCCAGTCAAGTTCTTCCACACCAAACTCATCCAACCATGTCTTTATGGAGCTTTGCTTTGTGCACTGGGGCACAGTCATGCTGGAATAATAATAATAAAGTTCCTATTATGTTCGTTGCTGTACACCACGAGTTGTGAATGGAGGTTTGGCGCTGTACATTCACAACTCGTGGTGTACAGCAACGAACATAATAGGAACTTTCTGCTCCCCCGACTTGGAATATCTAGCAGTGAAGTGCAGACCGTTTAAACTGGTTAGAGAACTCAGCTCGGTCATGATCATAGCGACCTACATTCCACCGAGGGCTAATGATAAGCTAGCGCTAGAGGAGCTATACTGCCTGATTAGCAGCCAAATGGACGCTAATCCAGAGGCGGCTGTGATCGTGGCTGGGGACTTTAACCATGTAGAATTAAAGGCTGTTCTCCCCAAATTCCACAAATCCATCACCTTTCCGACCAGAGACTGCAACATACTGGATCAGGTATACTGTAACATTCCAGGGGCATACAAGGCTGTAGCAGCTCCTCACTTGGGCATGTCAGATCACATCTCTGTGGAGCTGATCCCTGCCTACAGACCTCTGATTTGCAGGACCAAACCCACCACCAGAACCATCCAGGTATGGACTGAGGAGGCTTCCTCAGCCCTACAGGACTGCTTTGAGCACACAGACTGGGGAGTGTTCAAAGCAGACGCTGACCTGGACGAGTACACGTCAGCTGTGTTGTCCTATGTTCACTTCTGTACTGATGCTGTCCTACCCACAAAGACAATCACGGTTTTTCCTAATCAAAAACCATGGGTGGACGGCACAGTGTGGCCCCTGCTAAAAGCCCGGGATGCAGCCTATAGGTCAGGAGACAGGCTGGCTTACAGCAGGGCCCGGAAAGAACTGAAAAAGGGCATCCAGCTGGCTAAACACAGGCACAAGCAGCGCATTGAGGAGCACTTCAATGACAACGATCCACGTAACATGTGGAAAGGCATCAGGACCATCACGGACTACAAGCGGAATGACCAGCAGGTCAGCCATGACCCGACCCTACCTGACACCTTAAACAGCTTCTTTGCACGCTTCGACTCTCCGAGCAGCAGAAGAACTGCACACCTTCCTCAGCCAGAGGTGCAGCAGCAGCCTCACGTCCTGCAGCTGCACCAAGTGACCTCCGCTCTGAGGAGGATCAACACCAACAAGGCTGCAGGTCCAGATAAGGTGTCAGGGCGCACACTGAAGTCATGCGCTGACCAACTGGCAGGAGTCTTCCTGGACATCTTCAACCTGTCCATACAGCTGTCCATGGTCCCGGTGTGTCTGAAGTCCTCCATCATTGTGCCTGTTCCAAAGAAATCAACCATCACCTGTCTCAACGACTACCGACCTGTCGCTCTGACCCCGGTTATTATGAAGTGCTTCGAGAGGATCCTCCTGAGATACATCAAGGACGCCATCCCCGTTGGCCTGGACAGTCTGCAGTTCGCCTACAGGGAGAACCGTTCTACGGAGGATGCCGTCTCGACAGTACTTCACACGGCACTGACTCACCTGGAGCATCCTAACACCTACGTCAGGATGCTATTTGTGGACTTCAGCTCGGCTTTTAACACTGTCCCCCCGGACATGTTGGCCCTGAAACTCCACAACCTGGGTTTGTCAGACTCACTCTGCTCCTGGATCAGGGACTTCCTCACCAACAGGCCCCAGGTGGTGAGGATAGGGGAGTCTACATCAGCCCCACTGATCCTCAACACTGGCACGCCGCAGGGTTGTGTACTCAGCCCTGCCTTATTCACACTGTACACACACGACTGCTCTGCTATCCACCCCACAAACATGGTCGTCAAGTTCGCGGACGACACCACTGTGGTGGGTCTCATATCTAACAATGATGAGACCCACTACAGAGATGAGGTCCAGAACTTGACACAGTGGTGTTCCAGGAACAACCTCATCCTGAACATCAGCAAAACCAAGGAGGTCATAGTAGACTACAGGAGATCCAGGAAAACTGATCACGCTCCCGTCTGTATACTTGGGGAGGCGGTTGAGCGGGTAGACAGCATCAAGTTCCTGGGCATCCACATCTCCTCTGACCTCTCCTGGTCAGTGAACACCTCACACCTGGTGAAAAAGGCCCAACAGCGGCTTTTCTTTCTCAGGAAGTTGAAACGGACTGGACTGTCTACTCAGCTGCTCGTGAACTTTTACAGAGCCACGATCGAAAGCATCCTGTGTCTCAGTGTGACTGTGTGGTATGGCAGTTGCACAGCACAGGACAGGAAAGATTTAGCCCGGGTGGTGAGGACAGCACAGGGGATTGTGGGCTGCAGTCTACCAGATCTGGACTCAGTTTACACTGCCCGAGTCCAGAAGAAGGCAAGACGCATTGCCACAGACCCCACCCACCCGGGCAACAAACTGTTTGTACCGCTTCCATCAGGAAAGCGGTACAGGAACATTAGAACCAGCACCAACAGACTCAGGGACAGCTTCTTCCCCAGAGCTGTTAAAGCAATAACCCCCCTACAGTGAAACACTCATACACATAGTCTGGCACTAGTGCACTTTGTTTTATCTACCTCACTCTGTATTCTGCATTTTGTACTTTGTATTTTATATTTTTATATTTTCTTCTAAGGTGTGCAATTTTTTTTTTTTTATTTTCCTATTTATAAGTGTGTTTTGAAGCTGAGAATCTGCACAAAATTTCGTTATGCTTGCATAATGACAATAAAGACTCTTGAATCTTGAATCTTGAATCTTGAATAGAAAAGGGCCTTCAACAAACTGTTGCCACAAAGTTGGAAGCATAGCATTGTCCAAAATGTCTTGGTGTGCTGAAGCATTAAGATTTCCCTTCACTGGACGTCAGGGGCCGAGCCCAAACCCTGAGGAACAGCCCCATGAAGAGGGGTGTCTGGATGCTTTTGTCTGTATACTGAAGTATATGTCTACATGTTGTAATTATCGAACACATGATAAGAACTTTATTTTTTATTTATTTAATTTTATTTAATTTATTTTTTGGAACATAGATAAACAAAAGAAGAAAAAGAAGAAGAAAAACAATGAAACAAGACTGAACACTTATTTATGTTCAAAAAGAGTGAGAAGAAGCCAAAAATTTGTTGCTGCCTTTGTGGATAAATAAGCCATCAGAGTACGTTTCATGGAAGGACGTCATGAGACTCAAAAATATTCTATTCCGGCTTTTCTCAAGCGGTTGAGTGGTCTGTTTCAAACTGCCTGTTTCAAAGTGTGTCTGACCTGTCAGTATTTTGTGTGTGAGCGGAATGTATATGAATGCTTGAATTTCCCTCGGGATCAATAAAATATCTATCTATCTATCTATCTATCTATCTATGAGGGTGTGTGTGGCTGTGACAATCCTCAAACAAGCAGGTCATGTGTCAGTCAGGAGCTTCTTTTTCTTATTTTGAAAGGAAAGTGCTGAGTGCTTCACATCTTAATGCTGGATATCTGAAATATTCAGAACCATGGAAGAAGACTGACATTGTCCCCGGAGAGTCAGTGACTGTCACTGGACCTGTCAGTGCTGGGATCGCATGCAGTTCAGCCTGTTTAGGCTGCAGAAGTTAACGTAATCAAACATGAAACTGTAGTTTGACAGTGTAAAATGGGACTTCGTCATTGAAGTAAAGTTACAGTTTGATGATTATACACTATACTGAAAGATTCAAATATTTTAATCCAGGTTACAAAACCAAACGTTTTCCGACAAAAACTGAATCCTGAAAGCTGAATTCAGCTTTTACAGTCTTTATTTTTTAGTTATTCGACAGAGGATGTTGAACTGGTTGTGTTCTAGTATTTAAACTCTAGCATCACTGTATGCATATTTTTGCAGTAGTTTCTTTGGTCTTTGTGTTTGTTCATGTGGATTTCGCTATGTCTTTTTGTGCACACTTGCGTCTTTCGATGTAAGTATGTCTGTGTGGTTTATGTTTTCCAAAGGCCACCACCAGGGGCCTTTGATGAGGGTTACGCTATGAAGTGAGTTTGACATAGCCAGGCTTTGTTTGTGTGAACCTTAAACCCAATCAAAGATCGAACGAGTATCATGACAATGGTTATCTAATTCATTTGTTACTCAGACTTTATGCTTCAGGGTCTCATGCTGATGATGTTGGTGTTTTTGTTTAACCACTCAGTGCTGTCTTAATGTCCGGTTTGTTTCTGACAGCTGCACCCTGCAGAGCTCTGAAACTCTAAACTATACAGCACACTGAAACATCAGACTGAAGATCTGCATTCAGGTCTGACACTGTCCCGTACTGAGACGTGGACATCACTTCAGCTTTTGATCGAATCAAAGTGAAGTAATTTTTATTGATTGAATATGATCTGTGATAAACACCAACAGACTAATTAATGTGTAATCAACCTTTTAGCTGTACGAGCGCACATGTGAGATGGACACTAGCAGCAGTTCAGACCAGACAATAAAAACAAAGTGGTGTGTAGCTGCTGAGCCCTCACCAGTGTGTCAGTGTGAGGGTGATCTGCTGTGGAACATTTAAAGTGTTAATTCGACCTGATGATTTTCAGTTTGCTCTGCTGTAAGGAGACGAATTTGTTCTGTTAGACAGGAAGCAGACATTGCATATTATTTTTTTTAGTATTATTATTTATTTATATAGCACTTTATACAATAAAAATTATCTCTAGGTGCTTTACAGAGACCCAGAGCCTGAACCCCCGAGCAAGCAGACAGTAATGCCGTCCAGAGAGAATATTATCAGCTGTTCTAGTTCTAAGATGTTTGGGGCCAAAAACAATGACCTCAGTTTTGTCTGAGTTTAATAATATAAAACTGGAGGTCATCCAGTCCTTTAGGTCCATAAGACATGCCTGTCTGACTAACAGCTCTGTTTCTTCAGGCTTTATAGATAAGTACAGCTGAGTGTCATCAGCATAACAATGAAAGTTTATGCCATGTTTCTGAATAATATTTCCTAGAGGGAGCATGTATAAGGTGAACAGGATCAGCCCGAGCACTGAACCCTGTGGAACACCGAGGTTAACCTTTATATGCGAAGAGGAAACAATATCAACGTGAACAAAGTGAAATCTATCTGATAAATATGATTTAAACCAGCGTAGTGCTGTCCCTGTGATCCTAGTCTCATGTTCTAATCTGTGTAATAAAATGCTGTGATCTACAGTGTCAAAGGCAGTGCTGAGATCCAGTAGAACGAGTATGGAGACAAGCCCCCGGTCTGATGCCATGAGGAGGTCATTTGTGACTTTAACCAGTGCTGTTTCTGTGCTGTGATGGACTCTGAAAGCAGACTGAAACACTTCAAAGAGACTGTTCCTGTGTAGGTGATCAGTTTGATTTGCAACCACTCTTTCAAGTATTTTAGATAAAAACGGGAGGTTGGATATTGGTCTATAGTTTGCTAAGATGTCTGGGTCAAGTGAAGGTTTTTTAAGTAAAGGTCTGATAACAGCAGTTTTAAACGCCTGTGATACATAACCTGTTGTTAAAGACAAGTTGATCTGATCTAAGAACGAAACGCCAATCAAGGGAAAGACGTCCTTGAGGAGCTTAGTTGGGATGGGGTCTAAGAGACATGTAGTTGGGTTAGATTTGTTAATGCTGGAGGTCAGCTCAGGGAGGTCTATGGGCAGGAAGCTGTCCAGAGATGGATTAGGATTAAAAGAAGTTTCTGGCAGTATATCGGCTATTGTGGGGAGATCTTTATTGATTTTTTTCTCCAATGTTAGTGATTTTATTGGTGAAGAAACTCCTGAAGTCTTCACTACTAAGAGCTGCAGGGATACAAGGCTCAACAGAGCTGTGACTCTTTGTCAGCCTGACTACAGTGTTAAAGAGAAAACACAGATTGCTCTTGTTTTGATCTATTAGTGATGAATAATAAGCAGTTCTGGCTTTACGAAGGGTCTTTTTATATGTCAATAGACTGTCTTTCCAGGCCCTCTGGGATTCAACTGATTTGGAGGAGTACCACTTCCTCTCCATCCGTCTTGATGTTTGCTTCGGTGTTTGTATGTTTGAATTATACCAAGGAGCTAGCCTCCTATGATTTGTAATCTTCTTTCTCAGTGGACAAAGCAATCAATTTCTGTGGGAGTAATATTTAAATCAGTACGCTCTGCACTGTTCTCATCGTACACTAACTGGCAGCTGGATGCACCATCTTAAACACACTGGCAGTTACTGAGGCATTAGTAACTGACAACACAGCTTTAAAGGGCAACTTGAACATGTTTCAAGTTCAAGTTCTGGACTTTTCATTGAGGCATCTCTGACTCTGGCTAGAATAAAGCAGCTTCACCTCAGGTCATTTGGAGGCTCTGATCTATTGTGAGTTTTCTTCCTGAATGCTTCTGCTTCTTCTTTTTCATTCTCAAGCACACAAGCAGACTCACAGGAAGCCAACACACATTCAGTCTCTGAACTTTCATTCATGATTACCTCTCATCTCTGGCTGCAGGGATGTTTATTTTCTCCTTTCAGAGTATCATGAATAGGAAGATGTCATTCTCTCTTGGGACTACATGCTACACTAGTGAAGTTTTCCTGCCCTCCAGGTAGGAAACTTTTCATCCTTCCCATCATCGCCACTGGAGCAGCTCACGCAGATACCAGCGAGCCACGTATTGATGTGAAATTGTCCTACCTCTGCCAGTGCAGATCAGGATTCAACAAGTCATCACTCCTGACTGGCAGAATACATCAACTGATTCCAGTAAAGCACTGATTCCAACCAGCCCTCCTTCCTCAGACTTTAAGTGCAACAGCCTAAGGTTACTTCCTGCTTTGTCCCATAAGGACGACAGACAAGTAGCACTGGTTATCTGTTCAGACATTTTGATTCGGACTTATGATCAATAAATTAAATATTGAGACTTGTTATGGAGTTGAAATGTGTGGAAAGCAACAGCATCCCCACATCTCAGTTTCACAATAAGGCTGCTACAGATTGGCACTGGGTTAACCTTTAACTTATTTGTTTTCAGAAGATTTTTATTTGAAGTTTATGTAAAGCAATACCAAGACAAACAGCATGAGCACTCAAAGCAAGTTACGCTCAATTTGGACCGATAATGTTACAGTGTGTCGCCAGGACAGGAGGATTGGGGCCTGGTATGGAGTTAGTTGGTTCAGCCCCATCCATCAGTAACAGCAGATTAGTCATGAACCCCCTTTGTCTCTGGTGAAAGTTTGTAAAACAGCCAGTGTGAAACAGTCACTGTAGAGGAGAGTGTTTGTGGTGCTCTTCAGCTCTCCATCAGCACAGCTCTTGATGAAATCAATCCACCTCTTCTTCATCTCATAACCCTTAGGAAATTTAAATAAGACGACCGAGCTGTTCTGCAATTCTGGCATCCAAGGAAGATGTATTTTTGTGGGACGAAGGCATAGCTAGCTAGAGAAAATATGGACTGTATTCACTGTGTTAACTTGCTATCGAGCTGCAAAACCTCAGATGCAAATGAATTCTGCTTTTTGTTAGTGTTAGGGCCCATACTACAACATAGCAGTTTCTCTGATGGGCTGCATCATTCATACATTCTGGAAGTATGAGAATGTTGTGGAGTCCATCCAGAAATCTGAGAATATGGGCTGTATTGTGTGGTCCAAGGTTGGCATGATGGTGGAGAACACCATGTGTATTGAAGATGGCAGTGCACACAGTGATGTTCCCACCACGTTAACCAGGAACATCTATGATAGCTCATTGGCCACAGAGCCAATTCCCCTTCTTCTGGTTTTTGCTAGGTTGAACCCAGCCTCATCTATAAAGATGAACTAATGTGGGACTGCAGGAGCATCCATTTCCAGTATTCCCTGAAAACAAAGTACAAAAATCAGTCAGTATGGTGTTATCCAGTTAAATACGGTGTTGTCTTGGATAATGTGTCTTTGAATTTCTTGTAATCTGATTTCATTGTTTTCTCAAACCAAGTTTGCAATGGCAGCTTTCTGTACCCCGGAGAACATTTGGCCCCTTCCTCCACCATGGTTGCATCTCTTAGTCCTTTAGAAAAACAAAAATATAGGGCTTGCAGTGCAATGCAGCCTAAAGATATTTTCCCCACAGTAGAGTAGATTATACAGGAAACTTGCACAGTTAGTGTATGACATCAGCCATTCATGAAGTAAACACCCAACGAATGACAGAGGCGACAGCGAAATGGCTCAAGCTAGGCGCCACTTCCTGTCCAGCCTTTCACATGGTCAGCCCATGGTTGATGACATGATCAGCTAAGGTTGCTCTCAATTTCATTTGAAAATTGTTGTCTTCTTTGGCCATGAACTCCTAGCTCTATCCCTGTCTCTCACTCTTCCTCCCCCTCTCATTCTCTCCCTCCCTCTTCCTCTTGTTCTCTCTGGTGCTCTCTCTGTCTTCCATTGTTGTTGTGAAAACAAAAACAAAACTGTGCTCACCTGTGGTCTTTTTATAGTGCTTACTTCCTGAGTGATGTGGTAACAAAGTGCCATTTTGCATTGCAAAATGTGTGTAAAGCAGAAAATGTGTTAAGAGACTTTAGAGACTTGCTCTCTGTGTGTCAGTTTAAATAACGGTGCTATGCATGTCATTTTAGTGTGTTAGCAATTGGAAAAAAAATGTAAGGTTTCTTGGCCTTTGGTGGCTTCACATCACATTGAAAACCAGACACACAAAGCTGGCTGCATGACATACATCACTGCATTCAATTAAGACATTTAAAATGACTGGTCATAGTCTCTGGAAGGAGACGTTGTTGAGTTCTTAAGTCGCTCTCCAGCAGAAATGCTGTCTTAAAATGTTGAGGTTTTGCTGGTCTGAGTGGAGTGACGATGATCATCAAGCTGCAGTGTGTGAGCAGGGTATAAATGTGTGCTTCTGTCTTTGTGTGCATGTCCACTCATCAGAGGACAACAAGCTGCTGTCTTCATGTGTCTGTTCTAAGGTTTGACAGAGGAACTGATGGCTCATTTTGTCTGCAAAACAACAAACATTGGTTTTAAAACCTTCAGCATTCCTTCGCTACACTTGTCAATCACTGCACAGCAAAATATTACAATCAGTATTTTCTGATTGTTTTATGGCTTCATCCAACTACCCTGTTAACGACACTTTCAGATGGACAACAGACTTCAGGTGCGCTGAAACACACACTGGACCTTCAGGCGACAAACACTCACCTGCTGTGACAAACTGATGCTAAAGGGGATGTAAAGATGCACCTGCATGCTCAAATAAATTCAACCAAAATCTAGACACACACACACACACACACACACATTCCAGTCATGTAAGTAATTAGATGAGGAACAGTGAGTTGCAGGCATCGGTCGTGCAGGAATAATCAAACCTCTGATCTAGTGAGAGACAGCAGTAAACTGATCTCATCCCTAGCACACACACACACGCACGCACAAACACAAAGCCTTGTCCTGATGTTCTGAGACAAACAGAGCAAGAGGTTCAGCGCTTCTCAGCTCAGCCCTCTGAGAGTTCACTCAACAAAAAATGTTCAGAAATGGGGCTTTTTGGGCCACTCTTTACCACTCTGCAAAGAGAGGCCAGAGCTGAGAGAAATGGCACAGTGTGGAAAAATGTCTTAACATGGATTATATCCCTGTTGTTAAATTTTACCAAAAGTCCTGTAGTCACACACCAGGGGAAGAAGAGCTGCAGTGCGAGATGCATTGTGATTAATGGCAGTTTCTGAGCCTTGAACCAGAGGCTGCATAATAAATAGTGGATCGGGTCACCATGACGCCACCTATCACTTGGTTGTTGTGAAGCCTTAACATTAAAACATCCATAAAACCTTTGACATTATGGATGTTTTGACTTTCTGAAGTGAGAAGTAACCAGATTTGAATGAGGGGTGGAGTTGGGGAGGATCCCGATTGGATCAAACTTATAACCTGAGGACACACTGTGGTAGCCCAGCAATAAAACATTTCCTGCCTTATGGTCTCTGTACAGGGGGACATAATATACAATACGAATATCCTGCTGTAGTGAAGACCACAAACTCATCAAGAAATGTCATAAATCAGCTGAGAAGTCAGCTCATTTTTTCTTAAGCTCACATGCAATCAGACTTCTGTTTGTAACCAGCGAAGTCACTTCCTGCAGGACTTCAGAAATAATTTAAGTTTGGCTTCACTTTTCAGGTTTGATCCACAAAATAATTCTGTTGAAGAGAAAACAGAAAGTGGAGAGCTGAAGTCAGTCAGAGAAAAAAAGATATATTTCTGTGTAGGAGGGAACAGAATAGAGTGCCACCAGTCCCTACATATAACATTACGCCTTTCCTTTGAGCCAGTCATTTTGACTGTTAGCCTCCCTGTTGTTAGTAACAGATCCATTTCTGTTTAAATGATTTCTCAGAGAGATAGCCCAGGTCCATCACCCTTGTCGCACTCAGAAATCTGACCAAAGAGGAAGAATAAGAAGGGAAAAAAACTTAAAATAACAGGCTGATTCAAAGTATCCATTTTGAAACCCCTGCACTCTGGTATGAATGCAGAGAATCTTCACAGGGGTTATGATGGATGCCCTCCCTCTGCATCTTTCTCTCTGTCTCAGTCTGAAACTAAGCTTGAAAGCTTGCAGATGGTATCACTGTGACAGAAAAGGGAGGGATTTTTGTTTGCTGTGAGTGATGCTTTGCAAAGCCTGCTCTGCCATCTAATCCCATACAGCTCAGCAGGATCTGCTGGCTGTCAGTGGATCCTAATGATATATATATATATATCCTAATGATACATATATACATATATATCTGTATATATATATACAGATATATATGTATATACAGTGCATCTGGAAAGTATTCACACTGTTTTGCTTTTTCCACATTTTTTTATGTTACAGTCTCATTCCAAAATGGATTAAATTCATTTTTTTCCTTCAAAATTCAACACAAAATAACCCATCGGATGTGCCTTTCCAGATCACAGCCAATCAGCTGAATTTACCACAGGTGGACTCAACTCAGGTTGTAGAAACCTCTGAAGGATGATCAATGGAAACACGAGGCACCTGAGCTCAATTTTTCAACTTATGCACATGTTACATTTTGTTTTTCATTTTTAATAAATTTGCAAAAAATTCAAGCAAACTTGTTTCACTTTGTCATTATGTGGTATGTTGTGTAGAACTTTGAGGGAGAAGTTGAATTTAATCCATTTTGGAATGAGACTGTAACATAACAAAATGTGGAAAAAAGCGAAGGGGTGTGAATACTTTCTGGATGCGCTATATAGAGAGAGCGAGAGAGAGCGACCCTACAGTGCTGTAGAGGTCCTTAAAAGTTAGCTATTGAGCTAACTAACTAGTGAGGGCGCTAAAGACACGACCATCACCAAAAGACAAAACTTGACCATGACTGAAATTTGTGCACTCTTGGACTTTACAGGTTTTATGTACGATATGTAGCCAGTGGAAAGAGTCTCTCTGAGTGGCTGAAAACGTTTAGCAAGTCAGCTTGCTCAGTTTACAGGAGCACTTGAACTACACTATATAGACAAAAGTATTGAGACAGACCTCTTTGTGATCAACTTCAGGTGCGGTATGGGGCTGTTTCTCAAGGTTTGGGCTCGGCCCCTGAAGGAAAATCTTGCTTGCTTCAGCATACCAAGACATTTTGGAAAACTTTGTGGCAACAGTTTGTTGAAGGTCCTTTTCTATTCCAGCATGACTGTGCCGCAGTGCACAAAGCAAAGTTCCATAAAGACATGGTTGGATAAGTTTGGTGTGGAAGAACTTGACTGGCCTGCAAATATAGTGTACATAACAAATGTATGCTGATCCTGCCAAGATTTGCTGGTAAAGCTGAAAAAAGTCACTAAATTCAAACTTTAATTCTGTTTTTCAGCTGCTATGTGTTTTGATGCTTTTAGCTTTAGCTTACAAGGCTGCTTCAATAATCTTTGTGCAAATAAAACTTAGAGAATACTTTTCATTGTCCGCTTCTCACAAGGTACTCCTTCGTCCCCTCTGTTCTTCTGACCCTGTATGGAACGTTGGTGGTTTTCCATCACCATGGAAACAACACAGATGTGTGCAGCGGTATCATTTCAGCTTTTGATTTTTGTCTGGTGCAGATTGGGTTTCTGTAGCTAGCTAAAAAATCTCTCAGCACTCTCCAATGCTCTCTGACATGCCTTCAGACCAGGCTCTGGTCTGGAGAGGTTCTCTCCTCTTTTTGCCCTTTCTCCTCTTCTTCCATTACTCAGTGTCACTAAAATTGAGGTGAAGTCACCGCACCCTCTATAATTCATTTAACAGTGAAGACTCTGGATGCTTTTGCTTACCTGTGCACATCTTTAAGTTGTGGACAAGTCTTTCAAGGTCAGAGGACTGTAAAAAATTGTCATATATAGATATAACATGTTTCTCCTTTTTGGAAAGTCTCTTGCCAACATGCATATTCTTCTTTGTTTTTTGCTGAGCTACAAACAAATGTTCCTTGTGGGTGTAAATTCTGAATAACTTGCATAATTTTCTTCTTCCTTTCAGTATACTTAGCTCAATGCTATGTAATCTCTTTTCTTTTCAAGTTCAGGTCTATTGTACTTGTGTCATATCATCCTTCTTCCTGTCCTCCACCCCCTCCTATCCTGCTGCCTCCCTCTCATTTATCAGCATCACAGTGGGTCGAGTGGTTGTTTTTCTGTTGGGCGCTTTTGCCTCAAGTGTTGTGTGGTTGAAACAGGCTCCCTTGGTGTCCTGGTTGGTGGTGACCTGGATACAAACCCCTGACACAGCACAGAAGAAAAGAGAAAAGAAAAGAAGAAGAAGAAGAAGAAGAAGAAGAAGGAAAAAAAGACTTCCCGATCATGTTGATCATTTATTGTACTTCAGATAGGAAAAACTGAGTGGGATCATCAGGAGAAGTGGTGAGCGACGGAGAGCCTGAGTATGTGATCAGTGATTGGACAGGCTGAGAGGCTTCGAGTGGTCTTCACGGGAGGCGGAGGGTGATGGGGGTCGGGGGGTCGTTGTGGCTGTAGAAGTGGAAGATTGGATCACTTTTGGTGAAATGTGCTCACATTTTCTGCAAATATACATTTCTCCTCTATTCATGCAAAGAACAAATTCAGGGATTTCTTTTTGTAAACGAGAATTAACAGTTTGTATTTATGTTTGTTCAGTGTTTATCTCGAACAGAAATGAACCTGGTCATCAGAAGATGTGTTTCATCTTTATGTTGTAAAAGATTGAGGTATTGATCAACTGTATCATAAACCTGCCTGGTTTTGCCTCATGTGAGACAGAGAAAATGGGTCAGTGAGGCAGTTCAGCTCATCTTAGTTCGGTAAAGGAGAGTCCCGAAGGTGGACAGTTGGATTTTTCTTTTAAGTAAGTAAAACAAGTGTAAAAATCTTTAATTTCTGCACAAGCTGTGAGTTTGTTTTGTTGCCTTATTAGATTAAGCTCTAAGAGAGCTTGTGAAACTCAGCAAACTTGCTGCTGGTATTCATCATATTCATTCAGCTAAAACTGCAGGGGCCTCTAGAGGCACAAAGTAGTATTACCTACAGGACGAGCTATGGCTAGCTGGTTAGCATGCTAATTCCAGCAGATATCTCTCCTACACAACACAGAGTCTCTGACATAATGTCAACACTGTTGTTTCTCCGGTCTGTTGATGATGATAGCTGATTTTTTTGTTTTAAATTAAAAATGTTATTTCCTTGAGTGTGTCATTAATTTGAGAAAGTGGATGACATTCAGAGAACAATAAGAAACCAACATTATGGTCATTAAGGTCAATGAAATCCATATTTCAGTGTACTTTGTATTTATGAATATTGATTTCATTGAGAAATTTCTCCTTCCCACTCCTCCACAGGAACATCGCACTGTGTGCTACATCACACACCAAATCTTGCTAAAGGCATGTCAACAGCCAAAATATGTGGAAATGTTTAGTCTGCTTGTAATCCATGCCTTCTGTCTGTCTGTCTCCCCTGGCCTCATTAAACAAATCTCCATCCTGTCTCTTGCTCTGCCAGTTGGCTTGGTGGCTCAGCTGTGGACAAACTAACCACAAATAAACACAGAACGGATGCAGCCACATGTCCCGCTCCATATCTACATTTCATCCACTTATAAAGATGAGAAAATGAACACGCTGACAATCTGCACATACATTTCTGTATTTATCAGTGATTCTTCCAGCTTATTTTCACTTAGGGCATTTTACACATCACAAGACCTGAGTTTCATCCCTTCCCCACTCATTTATAAATTATTATGGCTGAAAATTAGAGATTCAAACTTCTGAAATATAAATTCATTTTCATGAAATAGGAAAAATAGCCTTGTTTTTTCTTTCAAGAATTTCCCTTCAGGGATAAATAAAGGAATTCTGATTCTGATTCTGATTCTGGTTTTAAGCTTTGTGACAGAGTTTTTCTTCACTGAAGCCACACAACAAAGCGTTTAATCCTTCAACTTGTCTGAATTCTGAAATTCTGAAAATCACAGACAACTGAGTTGACTGCAGCATGAACGTTGCTGAGATTTTTCTGTTTTTAAACCCCTCTCTTCCAGAAACACCATTTGTTGTGCTGTCGCATTGCTTTGCCGATGGCAGCATCATTTGGATTAATTTCAGTGTCGTAAAGCATGAAAGCATAGCTTTCAATCCATGAAGATCGGTGTGACCATGACTCACAGCTGATATTATGCAGTTCATCTGAACACACACAAGCTGATGTAGCTTCTGTCTGATAACTGAAAGCATGAGCCATCAATAAAAAGCTGTCAATAACTTCTTTACAAACATCTTGGACCCAGAGTGAGACCAGCTGAGGGTTTAACACTGCAATGTGGCAGCAGTTTAGGGTTCTGCTCTGATGAGAGTCTCTCTCTCTCCTTCTGAAGAGGTCTAAATGTCAGGAAGGTAATCTTCATGGCCGATTTGCAAGCAGGAAGTGTCTTTGGTTATGGTGTTTGTGTGAACAGCATGTAATGGTTTTAGTCTGCTGTGAGGCGTCTGTGCTGTCCTCATATACACACTGGTACATGCATGTGAACCACAGACATTCATCATCCTCAGTCAGACGCAGTGAAACCTATAGACTGTAGAAAAATGAGAGACATTTTGTCTATATAGATTATTTCGATCGAGCCGTGGTATCCTACTATCACTCCTTCCCCTGCGAATGTGTCGTAACAAAGTCAACCTGCTTTGACAATAGGTCTTGATCCCACTGTAACCCAGACTGTGTGATCACTGTTCCAGTAAGCAGGGATCGGACTGTGTCGAGAAATGACTCTCGTTCCATTAGGTGAATGTCAGGAGGCATCAACTGATTGTGTTATCCCTCTACGAAAGAACTGTCTGGCACTGAGCAGACTACATGAAGGCACTGGCTCTGACTGTTTCTAATCATGGAAAATAAGCATTGCCATTCACTTTGTATCTCAGTGCTGTCTGCTCCAGATTAGGTGGTTTGGAAGGCTGTTGGCTTTTTCAGATGTAGAATTAGTGATTGGACCCATTTTTCTTTCTCATCGGGCTGTGGCCTCTAAGACTAACAGTGACTAACAATGACATTATAGGTACAAAGTTTTCTCTTTGATTTAATTTCAGCTGCTTAAAGGTATTCAGCATACAGTGATAAATGCCTGACAGAAATAGTTTATGCCTCTCTCATATTTCCTCTCAGGTATTCTGCTCTTCACAACGGGAATCACATGGAGCAGGAGAAGAAGTCTCTGCATGCCAACATAGAGTCCCACGAGTCCTGCTTGTGACCAACAACGACTCCTCAGTCACATCTTAACAACCTCAACTTTCACACTGTTGCCACAGAGCTGACGAGGAGCCGCCACACAACCAGAGCCGAAATCCAGCGGAGACACTAGAGATTCAACAGAGCTCCAGAAACCAGATCCCTGATAGGACTTCAGGAGCCCAGCCGAGGATGCTTATGGTTTTAAAGATCAACTGAAACGCATTCTGTGGTCTTAAGAGGTGGCAGGAATCAAATGGACTAGATCCAAACTGGTCCACTGTTTTTCAGACACTGGTTCTCCTGTCTGAGACTGAGCTGCCCACAGTTCCCAACATGTGACCGTGGTCCCATCCCTACCGGCTGATGGCTATCTGTGAAGTTCAGCTTGTTTTGTGGAGAACCAGCAGCTTTGCTGAAATGTGTAGGAAGATTTGACAGCATGAGATGTGATTAATGACTGGGAGTCATAGAAGTGAATTATGTGGCCAAAGCTATTTGCTATTACACAAAGAAAACCTATTTCTGATTATATATGATGTTGTTTTCCAGATCAGAAAGACTGACCATAGGTTCTAGAAGGTTGTTTCCTGTAAAAGTAAAGTGTTGTGTGAATGTCCACGAAAACAGGCAGAGCTGAGAACAATGTCTTTTGGTGAACATCATGTGTCTTATTGGACACAAAGACCCTGGGTGTCTCTCCCAGGGTTGAAACTGTACAGCTCTGTTAAATCCTCACTAAGCCAAAAGAAAAATGTGGTTTTAAGACTGCATTAAAACCTAAACTGTTGAAGTGCATTACTGTAGAGGCTGCTCACATTCACTTCACGAGGCTCGTCTGAATCATCGTCTCTGACACAATGAGACTTTCGAGGACCACAGCGCCTATAAGTTCCTTATGAATGATTCATTTTGATCGTGTTTGAGGGATATGTGCATGGAGGTGGTGTTTGTGTGTGTGTTTATGACTACATTTGCAGGTTCCTGCAGTCTGTGTGCACGTTTCCATGGTGACGCATGAAAACATGCGTCACCATGGAAACAGGGCTGTGTGTCCTTTTTGTGTTACACATATGTCCTCAGGTGTGAAGCCTCTGCTCCATCCCAACACAACATTTGTTCCCTCTGTCTACACTTGGCTCAGTGGCCGTGTTAAAGAATGTAATGCAAGTTCACTGTTCACCTGGACCCACACTGCACCAAACAGCAGAAGCAGAGTTAACAACAAGCTGGTTGTTGAACATCTAGAGGCTGATCATTTTCTCAGGAGTTGGTGGTGACCAAACCAGAGCTAAAGGCAGAATGAGTATTGGACCTGTATTCACCAGGGGGAGAAAAATATGACTTCACTGTGATATGTCAAGTATGCCTTGGGTTACCATATATGGACAAAACTACTGGTACACCTGACCATCACACCAACAGGGACTTTAATGACGTCTCATTGTAAACACACAGACAGCTTTGCAGCTCTAACAGCTTCCACTCTTCTGTGAAGGCTTTCCACAACATGTTGGAGTGTTTCTGTGGGAATTTGTGCCCATTCATGCAGTAGAGCATTTGTGAGGTCACACACTGATGTTGGACCAAAAGGCCTGGCTCACAATCTCCGTTCCAGTTCATCCCAAAGGTGTTGGATGGGGTTGAGGTCAGGGCTCTGTGTGGGCCAGTCAAGTTCTTCCACACCAAACTCATCCAACCATGTCTTTATGGAGCTTTGCTTTGTGCACTGGGGCACAGTCATGCTGGAATAGAAAAGGGCCTTCAACAAACTGTTGCCACAAATGTCTTGGTATGCTGAAGCATCAAGATTTCCCTTCACTGGAAGTCAGGGGCCGAGCCCAAACCCTGAAGAACAGCCCCAAACCACATCTGGATTCAATAAATGAGGCCTGTCTTAATACTTTTGTCCATACAGTGTACTACACATAAAGAGCAGTGACAGAAAACTGGATTAAAATAAGATAAGATGAGATAAGATAAGATAACCCTTTATTAGTCCAACAGTATGGAAATTCTCAATGCCGCTGGTTTCAAGTTTTGGACATTTTGGTACAAAATGAAAATTGGTCACCACTGAAATCCCGGCTAAAGAATCGTTTTCCAAACTGCTGCCTGACCCTCAAACTGAATATTTGGGATGGAGAATCACTTTATGAGAATTCAGTGTTTTACTCTTGGGCACTTGGCGGCATGGTGAATGGTGCACAGTGGTGAAATGGCTGAGAAGGAGGGACTCAAATCACGTGTATTCAAATAGCATTTTCACAAACACACCGCGAATTAGCTTCGTATCATGCCACCAGTCATTAGTCCACAGTTCATGGTGTTACACACATTGAAATCATTTCATTTTAAGTCAGATAACATTCTTCAGCTCAGCGTTCTTGGCTTTTTCAGCCTGTTCAGTTTCTGAACATCTCTTGAATGTTCACTGTGACAGAAAATTATAAGGTCATGCAGTCATCAGTGAGAACAACCAACAGAGTAATTTGTGAAAACATTTGGTTTTTATACATACACATGTGTGCTGAAAATGTTCACAGATGAACATACATTTCTTTTTCTTTTTTTCTCAAACTGTGAACTCTTCTATAATTGAAGCACAAGCACTTTTTGGTGATTTAAGGAAAGGTCAGTGCAGCAGTCTGATGTACTGTTGTTTGGGCATATGAAGTAAGTCCTTACATTAATAATAGATTAAAATAAGTATGTTATTTATGTAACTTCACTTTATGCACATGATGTAAGTTGAAATAAGTCATTGATAACTTTTGGTTTCACTGGGGACACAAACAGTGGTCTCCAGGGTGAATATTATGGATCCCACTACTTATTTTGATAAGACCCATGCAGCCCCTCCTCTGATTGGTAGCCATCTTTGGTTGGGTTGATTTAGGTATGAGGGGTGATGAATGGTTCAAGTAAGCCAATGAGAGGGACAGGTGGGGCAGGTCTTACCAAGCATAAGCAGTGTAATCCATCATAAGCCTGCCCTCCTCCTGGTGTGGACTGTCACTCTTCATACTACGTCATCTGACTTCCTGCGTTGCTGCTGTAATAATTACTATGGCCACCAGAGGCACCCAACAATAAACAGAAATAATTCTTAATTTAAATATTATTTATTTTACTATATATATGTCCAGTATTACTAATATAATTATGATTCAGATGACCTACTTTAATCTTAAACTTTGTAAATTATGCATCAGGAGCAGATGCTCATTGATTTTGTTTGTCAGTGTTCATTTTTAAACTTTTCCACTGAGAAAGTTTTCCAGTTTGGAATGAAAATGAGAGTGAATGTTGTAAAACAAAATCTAATGCCATTTCCTTTTTCTTAGAAAAAAAACAACAATGATTTTAGTAAGAGGTGAAATCCAAATTGTGTCTATTTGTGTCAAATTACCTTAATTTATTAATTAAAGAGATGAAGAAATTTTATAAATGATGTCATTCAAAAGTAGAAATAAACAACTTGTGAGCCATAATTTTACACAGCTGACTTTAAATTACTTAAAATTTTGGATTCCCAGTAGTCAGTAATAAAAGTCAAAATGAATTATTGTAAATGTTTTTACATGGTTCATTTTCCTTTTTCTCTTTTCAACTTTTCAAATTAGAACAAGCTCAGAATATCAATATCAGTTTTGGCTTCCAGTAGCATTAACTCTACTTGGTGCAGTTTTGTGAAATTGACTTTGAGAATCTCTTGTGTACTTTCCTAAAATGACAACAAAAGACAAAGCTGAACATAAACCCATAGTTCCACTGAGACATTTTCAGTCTTTTTCTGTTAGTAGCTAAGTATAAAAGGAGGCAGAACTTGTGGCTTCATAATCACGAATGTTATTTCTATATTCAGCCTGTTTTTTCTTTGCTGTTCAGTAGACACCCTCTTCCATGACTGCAGTGAAATACACGAAGCTTAATGAGCCAAAAAGTGTAAGGAAGACCATTTCTGGAAATGCACCAAGCACATCACGAATTACAAACAAATCAGTGTGAGCACATTCCAGTTATGAACAATCAGACAGATTCAAGAGCTCGTGTAGTTAATTCAGATTGAATGAAACTGAGAAGAAAAATAGAAAAAAATCTGAAATTTAAAAATCCTTTTTTTCTCACAGCTTCAAAGAAACACAGCATCAGTCCAAGAGGGAAGGAATTTGGATTTGTGTTTTGGCTTGTTAGTGATATCTGAGCCTCATGTTTCATGTGATCATCAGTGGGATCAGTTCTGAACCCTAAATCTTAAAATGTTTTAACTGTCTTGCAGAACAAAATGAAAATGAAAGCAATTGAGCAACATGTGGACCAAACATTCCTGTCAAACTTAGATTCTTTTTTAGTGAAATATTCCTTTATCAGAGACTGTCAAAATCTCAAAGTTCTCTTCAAATAAGGAAAAAGACTTAATTAAACCAAAGAACACTGAAAATGTGTCCTTTAAATTCACTCAAACAGGAAGTAAAAAGAACACAGTCTTTGAATTTTAGGTGGCTGAGGGTTGTTGAATACGTCAAGTAGACAGAAGATATGTCAGCTGTTAAATCTGTAGCCTTTAAAGCCTTTTGTCTCCCTAACATTCCATAATAAAGCTGATGCTGAAACGGAAACTTGAGTAATTGAGGGTTTATCCATAATTACCACCAACTTTTTGGTTTTATTAGTCTTTGCAGGTACAGCTATAACTTTATTTCAAATGCTGGATTCTTTAACCTCGCAGGCAACATGTGGTACTGATGTTCTCAAACAGTCTCTTTGCCTTTTTTATTTGCAAAATGAAAATGTCTGCTCGATGTATTTTTAACATCTTCCTTGCCTTCTTAAAAATGCAGCTTGTGTCTAAGTCTTACTTTGTGACCCATCTTGAAAGAAAAAGATTTTCAGCTCACTTGTGATTGAGAGATTTCTAAATGTGGTGCCAGAAGCAGGATTTTGATACTGACTGCCATCTGAGCAACTTGCTTAGTTCGTATTTGTTGACATTCCTGCTCTGTGTCCCTTCCACCTCTTTTTGTAAATTTATTCATTTATGTTTGCATCCTACAGCATGAATGTGTATACAAAGAGAAACACTCCCAGCACAATTTTTTTTGTAAAACTCCTCAGTATTTATTTTGACAGAACAAAGTGGGTATTTTCCTGTATTAAAACAACATAAAAGGCTTCTCTTTGAGAGAGCTGAAATGTGTCTGACTCGTTTCTGTTGCTATGTGACAGTTCAGATAAAGGCTAAATAAAGACTTAAGACATGTTGGTAATCCTGGTGTCGACTGTCACTGTGACTCTCTCCGTTTGCCTTTTGTGAGTAAGACACTGATGATTTGGAGGCACTCGGGAGGATGAAGTCAAAATAATGAGGCACATGAGATCATCAACAGTGACAAATGGAAGGAACAACACACCATCTGTTTTCTGTCATTTGATTGTTTTGATAGAGACTTTTACTTGATCAATACCATTGATCAATCTTCCACTGGGTCCAACACATACCAGAGAATGACACCACACATGGCTTCTGAAATCAGACAGGTACACTTCAGGAGAACCAGTATGAGCCATATTAACTGTATTTCATGGTCAGCTAAATTGCTCATACACCTGCTTGTCACAGAGGACAACCCTCAAGCCCAAGTGTTCTAGTAAGAAAAACAAACAGGCTTTCTTTTATTTTAGCAAGTCGATTCGGTCCTTCCTGCTGAGAGCTGAATGTGGTTACAAGTTGAGGACACTGTGGCAGCAATATACTGGGACAACAACAAAAAAAAGTAATCAAAAATTAAATCAAATTATCATTATTAATTGTTATATTTCTTATTTAATACTGCACAAAATCAGCAGCCAATTTTTCTACAAACCTGTGTGAAAGAATCCGGTCTGCAGCAGTCACATTATAACACCAGGTGTTTACAGGGTCTTTCTACCAAACTTGTGTCCTGGAACGCAGCATCAGCAGGTGTAACAAATCACCACAATGCCAAAAAGAGACGATCCTGATCGAATGTCCAACCCGTTCATTTGTTACAAAGGAGTTGTGGAGCTGTGTGTTCAGGTTTAAAATCCTTGAGTTTTATTTGAGCAGGCAGTATTGATATTTTAGCCACTGATTCACATTTTTAGAACAAGTTTATCCTCCTTCATTATCCTCTACCCCAGAACAATGAAGTGACAGTCAGGGTCATTCAAATGAAAAGTCAAGCAGTTCACAAGGAATGTGTGTGTGTGTGTGTGTGTGTGTGTGCTCAGATTTTACAACACATCAGTCATATGTCTAAATGTGTCTAAATGTGTTAGAGTTGAGCAGTTTTATTTTTTGCATGAAAAATCTGTGTACTGCATATACACAGCTGTAATGACAAATAAAGCAATAAAGCTCCTTGAATTCCTGAAATGAAATGTCAAAGAAGGAAGCAAGTAAAAACAGGACAAAGGAGAGGAGATGAATGACGGACGGAAGGGTGGAGATGAGGGCTGGAAGTCAGCGGCTGTCGCAGCTCCATTAAATCTGATGACAAACAAGCAGACATTGTCATTGTTCTCCTCAGATGTTATGTTGAGACTAAGAATGATTTCATTCTCAAACCACAGTGGAAAAGTTTGTCGCATGTTTTTGGTTTGTCCTAATTTGTCAAAGTGGATCATTGCGAACAACCCGGGGCCTGTAAACACTTTTCACACAGCCTCTTTGAGTTGCCTGTTTATTGTGTGGACTTCTGGTTCCCTGACAGGTTGCCAGGTTTGTGTTTTTGGCAATGATGGAGAGTCTAAACAAATCGCAATTCCCATCTCTGTGGGTTTAGTTGAGGGAGAGGATGAAGATGGTCGCTGCTGAGTGAGCAGAGCTTCCTCTACCCTCATTTTGGTTCGTCATGTTGCTTGAGGGAAAAACTGAAAACTGAGCACATTCAGCAAACCCCGTTCGTCATCTTGTCACACTCTAGATAATGAAATCAGGCCACTTGGCAACAAGATCCTTCAGCATTTACTTGAACATCCCTAACTGTAACCCAACAGGCCAGTTTCTATAGCTAACTAATTGGAAATGTTTCCAATCTCTGCTCATCTGATCTGCCGTTGAGCATGAAGGTCACCGAACACGTCAAAGGACCAGAAAAGAACACGTTCCAAGGTGGCGCCATCCTGTTGTAGGTCATAACACATACGACACTAATCAACCTTGGAGCACAGTACTCAAACTGTGCTCCTATCAACTTAATCCCGACCCAACAACAACAACAACAATGGACGCTCAGGCCACAGGTCACGGAGAAGGCCCAGAGGGAAACGAGCCAGCGTTAGGAACAGACTGAGACGCAGAGAACACCATTCACCTCTGCCCAGCATCCTACTCGCCAATGTCCAGTCACTGGAAAACAAGCTTGATGAACTCAGGGCCAGAATAAAGTTCCAGAGGGATATACGGGACTGTAACGTCATCTGCCTCACTGAGACATGGCTGACCCCCCAGACTCCAGACCACGCCGTTCAACCAGTGGAGTTCTTCTCAGTTCACCGCAAGGACAGGACGGGTGAGTCTGGTAAATCAAGGGGAGGTGGTGTGTGTCTGATGGTGAACACCAACTGGTGTGACAACAGGAACGTTGTGTCTCTCAGACACTCATGTTCCCCTGACCTGGAGCTCCTAACCATCCAGTGCCGTCCTTTCTACCTGCCCCGCGAGTTTACTTTGGTCATCATCAGCGCTGTTTACATCCCACCTCAGACGAACACGGACACTGCTCTCACCGAGCTACATGAGGCTATATCCACCTATCAAGCTAACCAGCCTGATGCAGCCCTCATCGTGGCCGGGGACTTTAACCGTGCTAACCTGAGGAAGGTGATACCGGAGTTTAAACAACACATCGACTGCCCCACCAGAGGAGAGAGGACTCTGGACCACTGTTACTCTCCTTTCAAGGATGGTTACAGGGCCAAGTCTCTGCCTCCGTTTGGCCTTTCGGACCACAGTGCAGTCCTTCTCATGCCGAAATACAAACCTCGGCTGAAGCAGGAATCTCCTGCAGTCAGAGAAGTAACACGGTGGACTGACCAATCAGAGGCCGCTCTGCAGGGCGCACTGGATTCAGCGGACTGGGACATGTTTCGGTGCAGCTCGGGCGGTGACTTCAACGAGTTCACGGAAGCGGTTGTGGGATTTATCGGGAAAATGGTGGAAGACATAACACCAACAGCCACCATCAGAACTTTTCCCAACCAGAAGCCGTGGGTGGACAAAACTGTCCGCGACGCGCTGAGGGTCCGCACCGCTGCCTACAACTCGGGACTGGCTCACAGTCTCCGTTCCAGTTCATCCCAAAGGTGTTGTCAGGGCTCTGTGTGGGCCAGTCAAGTTCTTCCACACCAAACTCATCCAACCATGTCTTTATGGAGCTTTGCTTTTCAGGGGAGGAGACCCCAGGGCAGACCCAGGACATGATGGAGACACTACATCCCCTTTGGACAAGCTGGTGAAAGTGACCTTGAGGTCTGAGTTTCTTTGGTGAGACTGTAAACCAGACCCAGAAATGGATGAATGGATGAAGATGAAGACAAAGATGAAACCTTTGAGTGTAAACATGTTTGAAATTCTTTTGGTTTCTTTCAGGATTGTAGCAGGTGAAAAAATCTGGCCTGTTTTTTTTGTTTGTTTGTTTGTGAAGAGGTCAGTGTTTGCCACAAATATTTTTCATGCTAAGTTAATTCCTGCAGGCTGAACACCGACTGGTTCTGCTTTCGCCATCCCATATTGTCAGCTGACATGAATTGTTTGTGCCATAGTACGGCAGCTAAAGTTAACAAACATGTTGACCCTGCTAGGCAACGAAGTCTTGATTTGTTGAGAAACTCAGACAACCTAACACGTCTTTTTTATGATCAGTCTGAGACACATTTGGTGCTTGATGGTTTACAGATCAGCTATTTGAGCCTGAAATACAAAAACAGAAATCTGAAGAAAGAGGCTGTCAATTCATTGAACAGCAGTTTTTAGTGACATGTGAGCACACAACACTACAGGAGTCCACTGAACTGAATTGGTGTTGTTAAAAGAACCTTGAGTCTTGATGTCTAACTCTGCGCCAGATGAGGCTTTCCTCCTCAGCACTGGAGTTGGAGGGTTTTTTACTGCCCTTTCAAACTGTGTCCACTGGCTGCCTGAGACCACTGTTCGTCGTGGATCAGCGGTTAGGGTGTCGGACCCGTAACCGGTGGATCGCTGGTTCGATTCCCCGTACCGGTGTCCATGGCTGAGGTACCCTTGAGCAAGGTACCTAACCCCCACTGCTCCCCGGGCGCTGCACGCGGTCGCCCACTGCCCCGGGTTTGCTGTGTGTGTGTGCACGTCACTTGGGTGGGTTAAATGCAGAGAACAAATTTCGTTGGAGTGAGTTCCCTCCAATGACAAAATATGTCACTTTCATCTTTCTTTCTTTCATCCCAAGTCCACTTGCCCTTCGGAGATCTCATCACCATCTTTACTGCAGTTTCAATAGTTTGTAAACCCAAGAGAACTGCTGAGGAACAACAGAGAGTATTTACCCAGAATACACTGTGATTTTTCACCCGCCTCAAAACCTACAAAATCAATAGCCCCCAAACAAACAGCCTTTGTAAAGCTAGTTCAGCTGCAGAACCAGCTATAATCATCTGGGGGCAGTCGTGGATCAGCGGTTAGGGTATCGGACCCGCAACCGGTGGGTCGCTGGTTCGATTCCCCGTACCGGTGTCCATGGCTGAGGTACCCTTGAGCAAGGTACCTAACCCCCACTCGCTGCACGCAGTCGCCCACTGCTCTGGGTTTGCTGTGTGTGCATGTCACTGGGGTGGGTTAAATGCAGAGCACAAATTTCGTTGGAGTGAGTTCCCTCCAATGACAAAATATGTCACTTTCTTTCTTTCTTTCTACTTCTTCAGCTTTCATTGATGTCAGTCCCTAAAGTATGTTCACTCTGAATGCAGAGGAAATTTTACATGCAATGTGACTGCAGACAGCGACGAGGATGTGAGCAGTGTTGCAGCTGTCACAAATAGGAGAAAGAGCCCCCCCAAACTCATCCATCAAAATTTCCTGGGAGGAGATATCACTCTGTGAAAGGTGGCACACACTGGAATCACACTGGAATCCATTAGAGGAACTGGAAATGAAAACGAGCAGTGGGCTGAGTCAGAGAGATAGGCCTTGAAAGACAGCAGTCCTTCAGAAGAGATCCAGCTGTTATTACCATGAGCGGCCTCGTACAGCTCCTCAAGCTTTGGTTTTGAACGGGCTACACTAAAGAAATATAAAGTAAATAAACAAATTTGTTTTAAATTTTTGTTTCAGTGGAAAATTATGCCATTTTTACAGTCCTCTTAAGTTTTCATGTGTCTCTTTTGTTATTGTGTGATGCTGATGCCTTGTTGTTGACTTGCTGAGTCGCTCAGTCTGCAGGATTCAGTGAAATAAATAGAATGTTTTTATTGTCATTGTACAAAGTACAAGATTGAAATCAGTGTGACAGCTTCATACCTAATAATAGATTTTAATGCCTATTTGATTGACAGTAACTGAATATTGTGTTCTTGGTTTTATTGACAGCTTGCTCCTTAATCAATAAATGTTACCACTGATCAGCAAATGGAATGGGTTCAGTGTGCAGGATCTGTGGATCCTCGGAGTGTTGAAGGAGGTTTAGAGTTCGGGTTAGCAGAGACGCGTCATAAACAGCAACATGGTCTTAATATATCACCTATGAAGACAGAAGTCACTGAACAAATGGTCCCATCCCAGTTAGAGATACGTCTCCATGGATACCTGCAGGAATTACACATGAACACGTTCACGGGCTGCACGTGTGTGCAACAGATGAAGCCGAGTCCTCTTACAGCGGTGATGTGTGTATCGCTGCCCTCAGCTCCTCTATGCCATCTGCTCACTGCAGCACAAAGTGTCCCTTCTGGCTTCTTGTAGGCCACTTTGATGAGTCCGGTCGTTGCTCAGAATTAATACTGTGCAGTGTGGGCCCTTCTCAGTGTGCTGGCAACGAGCCGTCCTCGCTCGTATACTCGAGTCCCTGCGTGAAGAGCTGCGTAGTTACGGTGTATTTTTACTATGAGAGCATGAGAACAGGTAACTGGAAAAGTTAAAAAGACTTTTTTAAGTCTAACTTTAGATCACACTAGAATAATTTCTACAAATGTGATTCTCCATCTCTATTTTTTGGTAGCAGGGACATAAAGAATTTCACTGCACATTGTATCGTGTATGATTGTGTGTGTGACAAATAAACCTATCTTGTATCTTGTATCTTGAGATTTGGAGAGAATAAAAAACCGGCTGATACTCGGTTCTCTGCAGCTTCTTGTCTGACTGTAGTTTTTTTAAGTCCAGTTTGCTTTTTGAGCTTTTTATTCACAGAACAAAGCACCAAGCTGGTGTGAAATAATGTTCAGGATAAAAAACTAACAGTTTAATTAAACTGCTGAGGAGGTTATTTTTCACAGACAGAAAAAGTTTTCCAAAGAAATTACCAGAATGGGGAAGTTTATTTTAACTGAATCCCAGAGCCCGTTCAGCCCAGCTGCCTGGCCAATGCTGCCCCCTGGTGGAGACCCAGGGTCACTGAGTTTTTGTGAGTTGCACATGATCTTTAATGTGTGAAAAGTGATGCATAAATACTTAGTTTAGTGTTGCTACATGTGAGCCTGCACTAGAAAACACATGCTGAAACACACACACACTTCTGACTGTAGCACCTTCAGTGAGAGGATAAAGGAAATATGAGATAAACAGTGTGTTTTAGAGTCACACTGGTCGACTAACGCATCCGTGTATGTCTGAGGATCCCCTCACCTTGAACACCTCATCAGTATCGGTTTGTTTGGCAGCACCATCATAAGACAACACAGACATTACTGGAGTTGTGAGAAAACGGACTTCAGCTCATGTCTGGTCAGCTGCTGACCTGAATGAGCCTCTGTGGACACGGCAGCTGTCATCAGTGGGTTCAGGACATTGGCCGGGGACAGACAGAGGACACTGGGAGCTAAAGACATCTCGGTTATTTTGTCCTGATGATGTTTTGCTTGACTGCACTACTGACTGAACCCTGTACCAGGACAACTGAATGAGGTGTTCTGTGTTTACTGAAGATGAAGAACAGGACTCCTTCTTCTTCTTCCTCACAGCACACCGACGCACAAACAGAAGTATGAAGTATGTGTGCTGTTATGTGGTTTGTCTGAGAAAAGAAACACCATGATGCTGTCTACTACAAAGCATTTTACTAATGTACTTCAAGTGTAAAACCTGTAGCTTCCCCTTGATTATCAGCACATCATCAATAATTTAAAGCAACATATAAGCATTTTCAGAGGAAGTGATACGTAACCCAAAGGTTTTCCTGCAGCAACAAAAGCTGAGTCATTGATATAAAACCATGTAATGCTGCTGCTCCACTGCATCACAAGTCATAAAGACAAACTCCTTCATATAAGAAAACTGCAACACAGCATTACAGACCAACCAAACAGTTCATGAGCACCCATTTAAACACGTTTCACAGTCACATGAATTCGACTCGCTGTGATTGGACAACAGGAAGAGGAAACGTGAGCTGAGGCTGGCCACTGATGACTGGGCATGAATGCGACGTCTGGTATTAGCTGGTTCAGTCACACTAAAACATGATGTTCACGCACAGACACAAATTCTACTGAATTACTGAGAATCAACAGCTGTTCAACATATAAAATATAAAAATCATCTTACTGTGAACATACAGTATAAAAACTACTATAGTTATTTATGTTTCTGATTAAAGGGTGACTGAAGGTCGTGTCTTCAGCCGTGCTGTCCAGCAGAGGACAAACTGTCCACTCTGCGTCATAAATAGGTTGAGGAAATAATAAAGACGAGACCTGAACCTGGATCTGATTAGATTAAAGCTACTGCAAAACCAGACTGCACCAGAACACAAACCGCTATTAGAGCAATAGCATCAGTCTCACAGCTCATTATTAAAATAATAATTTCTTAGGTGTAATGAATGTGGATTGACTCAGTCAAGCTGTGAGGTAAGAATATCCTGTCACGTTCAAACAGGATGTTAGCTAAAACCTGTTCCACTCGTCCTTTGCTGCTGTATTTTCTGGCACTGCCATCTGGCGGTCAGGTGGAACAGTGTGAAACAGGAAGTTGTAAAGCATGACAGCGTGTCTCCATGCATGAGACAGATTTAAAAAACATCCTGCTGCATACAGTTGAGAGGTCAACACAGAAATAAAGAATAAACTGGCCTGTTGTTTGACGAGCTGATCTCTCACACAAACGGTTGACTGGCACGAGTCCACATTAAACTCAATGAGACAAAGCATCACATGGCTTTTCTCCAGTTTGAACTTCGGCCCCATTCATCACCCGGCTGCTGTGTTTACTGAACTTTAGTAACAGAGGATAAGGCAACGTCGCCCACAGCAAACACAGACTAACGACAAACTTGATCAAAAAGACACGTGGTACAGCCCGGCCAGACTTTATAAACACCAGAGCAGAGGGGATTCAATTTAAAATGACCAAAAAAAACAAACATGGCCTTCGTTCTGATGAAACAGTTTGGATCATTGCTTCACCTCAAGAAGAACTAGAAAAAGATGTAACATTAAAAAGTGACTGATATTCATGTGTCAAAGGACCTGATATGAAAACATGCACAGCATGTTGGTCTGGACGGTACAGAGATCACTAAAGGCCCTGCAGGCACTGCGGCTTGGACATAACGCAAGGCAAACGGAAGTTTTGTGTGCTCTACTTAACCAAACATTTAGCTGACATTTACTGCTTTGTGGTCGTGTAAACACAATCAAATCTCTCCCTGGAAAAATAAACCCTTCCCTTGATTATCCCACAGAAAACTACAGTAACAGCTACAGTGAGTTACTCAAGTTCAGGACAGAACACCATCTACAGCTTGTGCTGTAGAAAAAAAGAGGAAGAGCTTTTCAGGTGACTGCGAAGCCACAAACTGAAACTTCTCAAACTTTCTCACTTGTTTGATTTTCAGCATGTTAGCATGCTGACCCAGAGTTAAATGATAGATTGTCTGCAGCGGTGACAGGACAGAGACAGGAAAGACTTCGAAAGGCACGTTGGTAACAATGTCAGAGGTAAACTGCGTACATGTAAACATAAATATTTGGACTTTTTAGCATTTGTTGTCAAACTCTCCATTGGCAGCCGAGGGGCTTTGGACGTAGCGGACGGCATCCACAATGGTGAAGAAAGTGATTTTGTTCTCTCCTTCATCACTTCCTTTTTTCTCGGGGTAGTACCCCCCTCTTTCCAGGTCGTCAAGTACCGAGGTGCTGCACTGCGCCAGGACAACCGTGATGCCCAGTTCTCCATAATCTTTGCGGACTTCTTTCAGAGCGTTCACTCCAGCAGTGTCTAAAAACAAGACAGCACTGCAGTCAATCACCAGGCTGCAGAAGCTGTGGGCAGATTTCGTCAAGGTTACCATGGCACCAGCCTCAGCCTCATCCTCCTTCTGGTCTAACTTCACGTTCAGAAACTCTGTCTGCTGTTTGTTCTTCTTCTTCTCAAACTTAATACGCCTGCTCTTCTCCTTCACTGGATCAAGCCCTACGCTCCTGTAGAGAGACTTTTTGAACAAGCTCTGGTTGGCATAATAGATTGGAGCCTCGTATCTAAAAACAGCCACTCCGGGATGCGTTTTGAGGCCATGGTAAGATGACAGGTCCTCGTAATGCTCCCTGGTTGTAGTCCGGCCAAGTTCCAGGACCTGGGCTCGCTGGGTGCGGCCCAGGACGCACAGGGCCGACACCAAAACTCCCACCAGGAGTCCCAGCTCTGTGTTGACCAGCGCTGAGGTTGCCATGGTGACCACCCAGATAGAGGCATCGAGATGGTTGATGTGCCACATGCGGGGAATGTCAGTGAACTTTCGCAAAGCTCCGCGGAGGTTAACCACGATGATAACGGCTAACACACATCTGAAAAGGATGAAATAAACAAAGAGGAAAGAGAAAAGGTCAGGAGGGTCACGTCAAATTGTTCACGAAGAAGAGTGAAGACACAAACACATTCACAGTATGAAATCCTGACTCAGCTTTAGGGTTTGTGATGAGGGACAGAGGTCGAGATGTTGAGAGGAAATCAGCTTCAAAGACCAAGAGGCTACACAAACAGTTTGACATGTGTGACTACACTGATTCTTTCAGATCAGCAGCGAGTGTGCTGGCCATGGAGCCAATCAATACCATTCATCAGCTGCAATCACAATCAATGTGACTGTGACTTTTTTTCATCTTAAACTGATAAGAGCCACAAGCAAACCAAGTCATAAAGCCAACAAGAAAATGAGAACATGTAAAACTTTGGATTTACACTATATGGGCAAAAGTACTGGGACATGCCTCTTTATGGAGCTGTTGTTCAGGGTTAGGGTCCCTGACTTCCAGTGAAGGGAAATCTTAATGCTTCAGCACACCAAGACATTTTGGACAATGCTATGCTTCCAGCTTTGAGACTGTGAGCCAGGCCTTTTGGTCCAACATCAGTGTGTGACCTCACAAATGCTCTACTGCATGAATGGGCACAAATTCCCACAGAAACACTCCAAAATCCTGTTGGTGTAAAGGGCAGGTGTCCCAACACTTTTGTCTATATTGTGTACGTCAGTAAAATTTGATTGTCATGTCATGTGTCTCAGTGTTGGAATTTATGTACATTCTAATCTTTGTATTAAGAACTGATCAAAAACTCTTTTGGCTGGAATATAACTTTGTTTTTAATTTTTTTTTAATATTTCTAACATGACATTTTTCAAAACAAAGCCTCTCTGTTGTTTTACCTGATGTTCGGGGTAAAAGTGACCTCACTGAGACCTAACAAGTGCAGAGCTCAACACGTGTGTTACACATTAGAGTCGAGCAGGAACGACTGCCTGCACCAGTTTTTACAGTACAAACGTTTTATTTTTAGCTTCCAGCTGTCCAAATGTTTGACCCAACCTGTCAGGTTGTCCATCTATCAAACCGAACCAATCACTTTCTACTCAGAGATGAATTTGTAAGAGCTTTGTATCAATGACTGATGAAGAGTTTGGTATTCTCACTTTTGAAGTGAGTAAAAGAGCGGTGCTATCACAAGCAGGACCAGCAGGAGAACCAAGGCGCTGACCAGTCCAGACACCTGAGTCTGGCACCCCGTGGACTCTTTGACCAGGGTCTTGGTGAGTGCGGCACTGGTGGTGAAGCAGCGGAAGAACGATGGCAGGATGTTGCAGAAGCCGATGGCATACATCTCCTGGTTAGCGTTTACTGTGTAGCCATGCTTTTTGGCAAACATTTCTGACAGTGAGACAGTGATGGCGAACCCTACGATGGCGATGGAGAAGGCATCTACAGCCACATTGGGGATCAGCGACCACATGGGTAGCTGTGGAGGGAGGAATCCCGTGGGAATGTCGCCGGCCACACTCGACCCGTAATCAGGGTTGAAACGGCCAAAGTGAGAAGCCAACGTTGCGATTATGACCACAAAGAGCTCGAAGGGAATTGGAGCCTGGGGAGGAAAAAGAAAAAGGCGTGTGGCAATCAGATGGATTAAGAACTGAGACATTTTATTATTTCAACATCCTAACCACAAGGATGTTGAAATCCTGATCTGTGAAACACCACCTTAGATAACTGATCCTATGGTGTACGGTGGCCTTTCTAGGACATCCTGGGGTCACACTCACCTCTCTGATCCGAACTTTGTTAGCAAGCTCCGGTCAACGCTTAGCTGCGTTCACTGTTTTGAACATCAGCGTGCTAAAATTAGCATTAACCTCAAAGTGTGGCTAAGGCTCAACACTCAGTTGACCCCAGACACCTCTAATCCCAACCTGGACAGACAAACCCGGACAGCAGTAGTACAGTTACAGTGATCTACCTTCAGACATTTATCATAAAAAAACTGGCAACAGATACAGCTGTGAGACCATGACGAGTGGAACAGGAACCTTTGACCACTAAGGACTAAAGCTTATTCTACTGCTACTCATCATCAAACGAGTCCATTTACAGTTTTCTCATGTCAGTGATTCAAAGATAAGAAATAAAAATAACACAAAAAACTCCTGCACTTCACGTATTTACCTTCAGCTTAGCTTTGAAGCGGTCATTGAGCTCCTTGGTGGGTATGAGTATCAGCAAACACACCAAACTGGTTACCAGGTCACATATATTGGTGTGTCCCAGGTTGACGAGCAGGCTGTACCAGGTCTTAAACAGGGTGAACCAACCCTGAGGCCTTGGGATCTTCAGGCCCAGGAGGTACTTAAACTGTGAGGTGAGTATGGTCAGGGAGGCTCCGGTGGCAAAGCCGCTGAGGAGGGAGTCTGACAGATAGACAGAGACAAAGCCCACCTGGAAAAGGCCCATGAGCACCTGAGAGAAAGAGGTGAGAGTGTCAGGCAGACCCTCAAATCAAGTGTGTTCAGTGTGAAACAAGTGCTGATCCTGATCATCAGCGTGTGTGTGTGTGTTCTGTGATCACTCACCTGGTAAACCCCTGCCGTGAAAGTAACTGTAGCTCCAACTGTGATGGCGTAGCAGCTTCTGTCACACTCCATCACGATACTGTCATTCCTTCGTCCAGCCGACAGGGCAGCGCTGTTGTTGCTGTTTTCCAGGAGGTATCCTGCCAGGGCTAACTCTCTATCCACAACCTGACCCACGAGCAGGCAGAGCACCCCGAAAATCCCCACTGAGATGTGTCTAGAGGTGCCTAAGAAGGCGTAGATGATGGAGGAGAAGAAAGACGTATAGAGACCGTATATGGGGTCCTGACTGGCCAATAAGGAGTAGGCTATAGACTGGGGGACCAATAGGATTCCAACAATGAGTCCAGACATGACGTCGCCCAGCAGCCATTCCCTGAGCTGGTAGCGTGGCAGCCATCTCAGGACGGGGAGGAAACCCAGTGCTTTGGATTTAGCTTTCTTAGGGCTGCACAGGAAGTGTTTCTGGAGCCCACGTGACACTGAGTAACAGCTTTTCTCCGTTTCTTTCTCCACCCTCTCCAGAATGAGAGGCTGCTGCTGCTCGCTCTCAGCGGCATCCGCCGCTGGCGTACAGCAGTCATCGCCATGAGTCATGATCCAGCCCTGATCTGTGGAGAAGGCAGAGCTCAGGTTAACGTGGCCACACATACGAAGGACACAGAAGGGAGGCGGAGGCAGGGGCGGAGGCGATTACATGTCAGGTCAGCGGGTGTGGGTCTACCTGCACACTTCAGGCTGATGTTAAAGTTTGATCAGATAAAACACTTATTCATACGGTTCAGCCTCAGACAGGAGAGCAAGTGTTTCATGGTAAGCACCATCACTGACAAACTAAAGAGAGCAAACAAAAAGAGAAAGACGAGAACAACCTGTGCAACATGAGCCTCGACAGGTCAGTGTGAGCCGCCCCGAGCTGCTCACTGACTGCTTGGTAAATGAGGATGGCTGGTGCAAAACAAAGGAGGCAAGTCAAATCACTTTAACCAATGGGAAGGAACATAAGGCTTTAACTGTATTTCAAATCTGTCTTTCACTGCTGTGTAGTCCATCCAACCAAAACCTCAAAGAAAGCTGATTTGTCGGCCCTGAACGAGCCCGTAGGCCCGCGTGTTTCCCCTCCTCGGAGCTGCCAAAGTCAACACGCAGCATCAGACGAAGGGCAGCAGGATGAATGGCGCTCTTATGCAACTCAGCCCAGTCGTCTCCAGTGCTCCTCCACCTCTCTGAGATCAGTTCGTAAGGAAAACAGCAGTGCAGTGTGCTGATCTCAGGTCAGTCGTCAGACTCAGGTTTACATGGTGGCAGCTCTTATGGATGAACTCCAGCACATATCAGGACACACTGATTTAATGCCTGACTGAAGATTTGGGCCATTAAACCTCACCAAAAGCAGGGCTGTTAAATCATCAAAGTTGTTTTTTTGTTAAAATCCAAGAAGAGCTGTGAGCCAAGTTACCGCAGTGCTGCGTTTTTTATTAATTCATATCAATTAATTAATATCACCAACATGCACACATCTCTAATGGTGGGGATTATTAAATGTTGCTGCTGCTGGCAGGAGCCTGTCGTGCACAGGCCACCTGAGTGATGAGGTTTAGTTTGGTGATAACTCTCACCGCGTTGGCTCCAAGTCCACCCACATTTACTGTGAATATTCTAAAACTCGGTTATTTACGGTGGAGGGAAGCTCATGTATTTCCCCTGAGTCACCCAGTGAGGCTCAAGGAAAAACATCTGCTGCTCCAGAGAGCGTGAAGATAACATAAAGTGACAGCCAGCCACCAACAGTCCCTCAGTGACTCTTTATTTGAAATCAATTCATTTACAATTTAACACATTTATCGTTTGAATTTCTCAAACTGAACAAAGATTAAACTGACTGATAGTTTTGTCAGTTTAATGCCGTAAAATGTCCTGACTGTGTGGACGAAGAAGCTCTGACACAAACGTTTTTACAAATTATTTCTAGAATATTCTCAATATTGTGACGTTAATGGGATTACAGGAACTTAGCTGCCATGCAGTGCAGTTAGTGACACTACTGGTTGGGTTAATAGCGGTGACAGGAGAACACAGACTGTCCACCATTGGAACCACAAATCACACACAGCTAGAACGACTTCATTAATTAGAGACGTTCCCAAACCAATTCCTGACTTGACCTCCTCCAACTGAACCTTAGCGTAGCCGTAGCGTTAGCACAGCTGTCAGTGGGCTCCACCGTAAACACGCAGTCAACGTGGACGCCGGTTGTCGGAAGAATGAGTCAACATGGCAGCGGCCTGTTGGCAGGAAAACGTTAACAAGTGCCGTTAAAGTGTGAAAAACTTACCGGAGTCCAACTCGCTCGCCGTTTCTAAACTTTATCTTCGCTCGTCTTCGGACTCTCCGCTGTTATTCCGCCTCAAATTCATTTTACACCCCGCAGCTGTGTAGCTCCGTGCGTCGTCACGTCACGTCACGTCACGTGACCCACCCAAACAAAGATGGTCTTTGTGAGAAGATGAATCACTTCGTAGCCAAATGAGGCGTCGGTTAATACAAATAAATCGTGAAGTGGCAGTTAGCTTGTGTAGTTGTTACGCTGAGACGGACGTGAGGTTCACCCCAGAAACACAGAATCTTCATAAATACTCCTGAAGGCTCCCGTAGGCCCATGAAGGCTGCTGTGGAAGTCCATCTCTGCTAGTGTGATGGAAAGAAAGAGATTATGTGTGTAATTATAATGAGAAATGTATTCAATCACTACTGACTTAATAACTAAAAACAAAAGACATAATTCTCTCAGTCTGACAAGTTGTGAAGTTAACTGTCAAGCCTGCATGTGCCAACATTAACCTAAGAAAAACCTTATGTAGAACTGAACGGTGTTCCTTTATCTGCAGGTTGTTCTTTGCATGTGTGTTTTAATACAAATATGTAAGTCAGATTTCTCCCACAGAGACAATAAAGTAACATCCACCTTATTTTAAAACACTAAGTAATTATTTTGATAAAGTTTCTCATTTTGATGACTTACACTGGCTGAATGTAGCTCAAGTTGGCGTTGGGGTGTCCAGGCATGCCAGGAGCTCGTTCTGTCCTGCAGCTCTGTGAAGAGACCCTCACTGATTGACTCTTACCGGTCGGAGCAGCAGTCCAGTCCTCAGAGGGTTTGTTAGTTCTCACACATGCAGTGACTGCAGTCTGTTGTTCTTTGTCTCAGATTCCTTCTGCTGGGTGTCGTCCAGAAGGGGTGGGGGGCACATGATTCTTATGTCATGTATCATGTGATATAAGCTACAGGACAACAGTGCCGCAGAGTCTTATACACTCACGGTTATGCTGAGGTCCTACATAACACAAACAGATGGATTATGGGTACTTGTATTGCAAGTTTGTCGAGGACAAAGGAAAAAGAAGTGCTCAAAACTTTTCCTGTTCTTCACTTCTCATTTCATGGTTAACCCTAATACTGATTAGGAATTTATTAAAGAAAAATAGGACTACAAGGTGAAGCTATGATTTCTAATGCAGAACAACTTAATTAACAACAGTTTGAAGGTTAAATATATGAGATTTTAAATATCAATAAGCAGCTGTGTGAGTATGGAGTGACTCCGTCCTGAGCAAAGAAACACATCGTCATCTGGACTTCTCTAATCTTGTGTGTTGGAAAACATTTTAAGGCAGAAATAAGCTGTTTGTAACAAAATACTTGTTCATACTTGACTGGCAAAATTTTACATTTTGAAGTTTTTCATTTCTGTCAACCTTCACTGAGGCGATGGTGCACGTTATTTGTTTTGGTCTAAGTTACTAGTGACCAAATGTGACTTCTCCAGCATCTCACATGTTCATGTTCAGCTTCTCCTCCAAACTCTCACTTCGTGCTATGTACTTTATAGTCTGGGGTGTGCGTACACAAATGTCTTTCTCAGGTACTTCTTTTCAGGTTGAGGCAGTGGACACATGGTTGGTATGTTCCTAACAAACAGTATTTCCATGACGACACTGAGCCCGGAGGTGCACCGGGTGGAAGGTGTTCTAATCCCAGGGTTGTAATTGGATGCAGGCTTATGTCCACACATGACCATTTAAAACCATCCTGTAATCTTTTGTCCGACACCTGAAGGACAGAGGGATTAAACACTCTGCTGGAGACAATACAAGGACTTCAACAGGTAGGACTCAAATTATCTATTCAGTCAATGAGCTGTACCTTGTTATTATCATGACTTAACTAATGAATTCATATGTGAAAAATCTTGGACAACTTACAGTAGAAATACTGAATGAACTCAAACATGCTGAGATAAGAGCCACCAGTCTGCAGCACTGAAGGTGTAAATGAACTGACAGGAATAATTAACATTTCAATTTAACATTGGTGTGAAGATGATTTAGGGAATGAACCCCGTTTTGCTTTTATTACAACCAAAAGGTAACTCATACATTACATAATCACCGAGTGAGAATCGATTTCTCAGTCAGTGATGATCAAGTGAAGGGTTGAAGACACAGAAAACTATTTTTTCTACAGAGTGACAGCTCAACTTTTCCGTTCATTCATGCAGATTTGATCATGTGGTTGTGACAGACATGGGTTACCATCTACTCTGAAATTCCATCTTATCAACAGTAGATATCAGACTACTGTGTGCCGCATGCACACTAATATGTCTGTCTGTTAGATCATAGTATAAAACTCACTGAGGAATGGCTTTCAGCTCACCGTTGGCCAAAGAAGGCTTTGTAAAAACATTACAGACAACACAACAATGAACAGCGAGGAAACATTAAACATGCATTCATGCATCCAACTGATGTATTCGTGTACAAAAGATGACCATAATCAAAAACTGGTTAAAAAAAAAAGGTCAGAGATCATTTGTGGACCAGCCTTCCTCTGGCCTTAAAGGAGAAGCAAAACTTGTTTCTGAAATGAAACCTTAACTTCAGTCCCAGCTTTTTCAGAAGACTTTTAACAAAAAGAGAGGCTATCATCCAGCCAGACCCATATTTAAATCTCAACAACTTCCAACTTCTCTCCCCAAGCAGTAAGAATTTCTGAAGAATAATGCCAGGATGAAGCCTGAGGACACTGCAGAGTCATTTTATCAGCATTTAAAATCAGGTTGAGCTGTAAGGCATACAAAGCATCCTTAATTATTATCACAGTATCATCTGCATAAAAGAATCAAAATTTCATTCATATTTTGACATAAATTATTTATATGAATAAAAGATTACAGCAGATCCCTGGGGTACGCCGTTATAAATGTGTAGCCAGTTGGAGGAGCACCCAACTATATGGCACATGTGCTGTATGGTTCAGTGTCAGTACTTCTGTCTCAGTCCTGATAAAGCCACTGTACGCTACCTGCCCGGTAACAAACTACACAGACACTAAACATTCAACCCTGTGCTTAAAACCATGTGTTTCAAACTGCATCCTGTCAGGTGTAGCCATGGTGGATGCAGCAACAGCAGAGCAATTCTTGGATGCCAACCCACAGTTCGCAAAGCAGTACTATGACATCAACTTCCGGCCTAGGGTCATCTCAGACCTGCTGGACAACAACCGGAAGGCAGCGGTAGATGTCAGCAAGTTCCATGACCTGACAATGGTGGAGGAGAGTGAGATCCTCTTTGACCTGGTGCGGGACATCCAGGACAACCTGAACATGGAGAAGTCTGTCTTCAATCTCATGAGACACCTCTCCTTCATGATGAGGGCCGACCGCATGAGTCTCTTCATGTACCGTCAGAGGAATGGAGTAGCTGAGCTGGCGACCAGGTGACTGAGGCTTCTCTTTGTTTTCAGTTCGAGCAATGTTGTATCACCAAAAGCAATGTGATCACCGGAGCAGAGGTCTCCTGAATTTCTTTTTATTTGTGTGTTAGTTTCACAGTATTCTAACAATTTTACCTTCAGGTTATTTAACGTCCATAAAGATGCAGATTTTGATGACTGCCTGGTGCCACCTGACAGTGAGATTGTGTACCCGCTGGATATCGGCATCGTGGGCTATGTGGCCTCTAGCAAGCGGATGATGAACATTCCTGATGTGTCTGAGGTACGTATCGTCAGAGCCACATAATTAATTCAGTTATTCATATAGAAAATAAATTCACGTAGCTGTTTGGAGGTCTCAGGCATCTTATTTAAAAGATTTGATCTCATTTCATATCTTATATTTCAAATCATTTGGTATTTATTCTCAATAAAGGCAAAAAGACCTCATAACATTTTGGTGCTATATTAATAGTTATTAATAGTTATTTACAACATGCTCAGTTAATTTTCTCTCTTGCTTTTGTTCTTTATTGAATGCTGAACCAAAATAAAACTAAACTCGTCGTCTAGTGCTGGATAATGTTTTTACCTGCTTGGACAGTCTGAGAGATAAACCATTTTAACCTGTGTTACTGCCATTTTCTGCCTGTCGACTTGGAGAAAACCAGACTGCACCTGATTGGTTGACCAAATATAAATATCACTCCTAAACATTGAGGTTCCTGTTGCTCTTCCCCTGTTTGACCACCAGATGGCGACCAGACATCACTGGGTCTCTCCCACTAATTCCCTCCAAACAAAGCTCCTCAATCTCCTTACAGACCATACCTTTGACATTTGGAAATGGCTGGCAAGCTTTTTCCATACACATGTCAGGTTTGTCATGCTGCTGCAGGTCCTCTGACTCCACTTACATGCCATCTCCCTGCTGTTTTTGTGACATTTACAGTCAATAAGGCGGCACTGAACAGAACTGAAGGGTTATAAGCGGTTCTCTGCATCACTTCAGTTGCAGCACAGTGCTGTTAAAAAACCTCCATCCGTCACACCACAGCCGCACACAAACACATGAAAGCATGATGGGCAACATGGCAGCAGGAATGATATCAAAGCCTCCTTGAAGAACTGCTCATGTTTCTGTGTAACTGCTTGGCTTTATGTTGCTAATGCACTGAGGATGGCTTTTCAGAGTAATGCAGACACTGGGAATCTATTTCCATCCCAGTCCAGTCCAGTGCAGGGCGGTCAACCAGTCAGGATTCTTGTAGGCAGGGATTATGTGTCGCTGGGATTATGCAGTGAGCCACAGCTGGCCTCATTTGCTCCTGTTCTTCTATCCACGGCTCCTTCAAAGTGAATTTAATTATTGCATCATTTACAAACTAATAGCTCAGACTGTTGTTTCAGGTGTGTTTACTGGGCCTGTGTGTGTATGTGTGTTTGTGTCAGAGGGGGGAGGCTGCAGATGAAGACAGTTAATCTGTCCCGAATTAGAGCGATCCCAGATTACTGCCGCAGGTCACACAGGTCCTGAGCCTTTTTCACACACTCAGCACTGTAACACACCTTTCATCTGAATGTGTCCTGACCTGGCAGGAAGTTCACGTACACACGTAGACAACACTTTATGCTCAGTTATTTAAACGTTAATTTGGACACATTTATTTAGGTTTCACATCACACACTGCCCATTTGCCATTTTTGTTTTGCACATGAGGCATTGACCTCATAGCGCAGAGACAAAAATCACAGGTGTGACCTCAATGTTTGTTTGAGTTGCTGGCAGCTTCCTCTCTATCTTGTATATAAATATCCAATTTGTTCTATCAAACCTGAGTCTGAGTTGCTGGGTGAAGGTCAAGGCTGATCACAAACAGCATGAAGATTTCTCTGGCGGGGTCAGAGGTCACCTGTAACAAACTGTCAGACCTGCCACATCGTTGGAACAGCTCCATCTTTAAGCTGCAGCCAAGTCGTCTGCTGATTCAGGATCAGCTTTGTCAGAGGGTTATTAAGTAACGTAGTTTGTGTGGGCACGGCTCAGATCCCATCTTCGATGGTCAAACAGATGCACAAATTAAAAATAAAAACCCACAATGAAACCAGATGGGTGCCTTCATTAGAGGAACAGGTTGACATGAAGCCCATGAAAAGTTTGCAGATCCAGGGTTTGTATGTGCAGCTGGCGGGGGAGGGGGTTTGAGGGCGTTTGAGTTCAGATTCATCTTTCTTTGAATGTGACAGCAGCAGTATTCCGTTTTTTGAGGCTGAAAGGTGACACTTGACTCATGCAGATGTTTATTGTGAGAAGTTTCCTCCTGCAGGTGAGGGGCAGATAAAGCAGCAGAGCAGTAATTTGAAAGCCAACCAGCTTGACAGATATTAGCTCACTGCTGATAGTGCATGAGTCAGCCCAGAAATGACAAAAAGTCCAGCGATATGAGGTACAATATAGAGACAAAAGTACTGGGACACCAGACCCTTACACCAACAGGGACTTTAATCAGAATCATCATCAGAATCAGACATCGCAGTCAAAATACATGGACAACGTTGCAACTTTAACAGCTTCCACAAAAGCCAGCTCAGTCCTCAGGATCCCCCTTGATCCAGTGCAGGTGGTGGGAGAGAGAAGGCCGATAGCCAAGCTGCCCTCTCTGCTGGAGAACGACTCCCACCCCCTGCATGAGAGTCTGACAGCACTGGGCAGCTCCTTCAGCTGCTTCACCACCCTGCTGCTGTGAGACTCCATGAGTCCACCGCAAACTGAACCTCAATAAGTAATGTACAATAATCACCAAGTGCAACACAGTGACTTTCTACTGCTAATAATTTAAAAATGGTGAAATACATGAATACATAAATATCACATGTGTGTTTTTGTATAGTATCGTTTAGAAAAGTGTAAGTATCCTCCAATTTTTTTGACAAGCTGTAAAATGTCTCGCTCACTCGTACAAAATGATTCTGTGGAACCTTTTAACAAATGTTTATTTTTGGATGTAAAGAAAATGAATATCAGCAAAGTTATCACATATCAGTATTAGTCAGGTTGTAGTACTTTAGGAGTACAGAGGATGCAATTTCCACAGCACTGCACTCTGTGCTCACACACCTGGACAATAACAACACATATGCACGGATGCTGTTTGTGGACTTCAGCTCAGCATTCAACACCGTCAAGTTAATCAAGTTAATCACCAAACTGGGCATCAACACCTCCCTCTGCTACAGGATCAGAGACTTCTTGACCAACAGACCTCAGCATGTTAGGTCAGGCAACATCTGTTCCTCCACCATCACACTCAACACAGGCGTACCACAGGGCTGTGTGCTGAGCCCATTCCTCTACTCCCTCTTCACCCATGACTGTAGGCCTGCACATGGATCCAATTCCATCATCAAATTTGCTGATGGCACCACAGTTATTGGCCTCATCAGCAACGACGATGAGACAGCCTACAGGGAGGAGGTACAGCACCTGGCCACATGGTGTGCAGACAACAACCTGCTCCTTAACACCAGCAAGACAAAGGAGCTCATTGTGGACTTCAGGAGGGAGAGAGGAGGCACGCATGCCCCCATACACATCAATGGGATGACGGTTGAACGTGTCTCCGGCTTCAAGTTCCTGGGGACCTGCATCTCAGAGGACCTGACCTGGACCACCAACACCTCCAGCCTTGTGAAGAAGGCTCCCCAGCGCCTCTTTTTCCTGAGGACACTGAAGAAACACCATCTGTCTTCAGCCATCCTGGTGAACTTTTACCGCTGTGCAATTGAAAGCATCCTGACCAGCTGTGTCACAGTATGGTATGGGAACTGCTCGGTTGCAGACTGCAAGGCGCTACAGCGAGTGGTGAAAACCGCCCAGCGCATCACAGGGACTCCACTTCCAGCCCTTGAAGACATCCAGAGGAATCGCTGTCTCCGTCGAGCTCGCAGCATCCTCAAGGACTCCTCCCACCCTGCTCGTGGTCTGTTTACACTCTTGCCGTCTGGCAGGCGCTTCAGGAGCCTCAAGGCCAGGACCAGCAGGCTGAGGAACAGCTTCTTCCCCAGGGCTGTCTCCTTACTGAACTCAGCCCCTCACTAACACCCTCACCCTACACCACCCTATCCTAACTGAGTACTACGTACTGAGTGTTGCACTAGTTCCTCTACCTCACTGTTAATATAGTTACCCTACTGCCTATCACTGTATACACTATATTGTCCATTGCACTAGTGATTTATAGTTAATTTAACATCTGTAAATATCATTTGTAAATTGTGTTATAGTTTCCGCCTACACTGGATGCATATTAAAGCACATATCCATCTGTATAGGATGTTCATAGTACTTAGAAACCCTGTATATATGACAATAATCTGTATATCATGTTTATAATATAGCTGTAGCTTAGACACCTGTACATACCCTGTACATACTGTAAATTACTGTATACCTGGCACTTACTGCTTGTTGCACTTCTGGTTAGATGCCAAACTGCGTTTCGTTGTATTGTAGTTGTACATGTGTAATGACAGTAAAGTTGAATCTAATCTAATCTTTACTTGAATAACAGTAATCTGACTGAAGCTGAGTATGAAGTATGAATGATGTGTAAGATCTGAACAAACACCTGACAGCACACGACTGCACTCACACTTTGCTTAATCTGATCAGGACTCGCTTACACGTTCACGCCTAGAGGATCGCTCTCTGCAGCGTGGTGTTCCTTCTCAGCAGTTAATGAGTCTCTCCTCCTTGGTTTCGCTGATGGCGGAGCACAGTTGATGACCCCTGCTGCACAGGAGGAGCAGTAGGTGGAGAGCAGCACACAGCGCCTTGAGTTTGCAGATAATGGAAAGTCTTTGCCAGCAGCGTTTATAGATAGAAGTGGTGCGTTCATCAAAGTTGAGTCTGGAAGTCAGTGCAGGGGCAAAGAACAGACAATTAACTACAGTCACATCCACTGCCTGTCTCCTTTCTCCTCACAGAGCCCTCATTTCAGTGACTTTGTGGATGAGCTAACTGAGTATCAGACCAAGAACGTCCTCGCCGTGCCCATCATGAATGGTAAAGACATGGTGGCCGTTATGATGGCCCTCAACAAGCTGGACGGGCCACGCTTCACTGCGAAGGATGAAGAGGTAACATCTCACACTGTGTGTCCTGGAGCTTCACCCTCTGCAGCTTTTAAAGAATTTCCCCTTGGGGATAAATAAAGGAATTCTGATTCTGATTCATGCAGCACTGCAGCAAAACATGTGAAGGGACAAAATATGATCACATGTTTTATTGTCTCTTTTATCCAGACTTTCTGTGTTAGTAATGCGCTGATTGACCGGCTGGTGAAGCAGTTCAGTTAGACTCAATCTGCCAAATAATTCTTCATAAATCGACAGACAAATTACATGACATAAATGTATCTCATCTTAGTTTGGCCACATACTCCTGCAGCTAATCTGCTGCACTTTCATGCTTCTGCATGCAATACTTTAACTTAAGCTACTGCTGCAACTGGAATGATGACATTCAGTAAAGTAGAATTCACTCTGACTGTGTACAGGTTGCAATGTTCATACAAAGTGTTTATAACACTTGATCTGCATTTGGATTCAGGTGAGAGTAACATTTAGAGCTGCAATGATTTGAAAGAATAGCTGATAATCAAACTAATGTCTAGTTGCAGACTAAGTGAAACCACACACTGTGGTACGAATAATCTAATAATAAAACCCAGGTGATGTTTTGCAGCACAAAAAAAGTCATAACAAACTGTGTGAAACATTTTTGATCCAAACAACATCTGGATCTGGGTCTGGACTCGGCCTACACAATCAAACAGTCACAAGACAAAGATAGACAGATGAAACTAATTATCAGTAGCCAGTTTTCAGTGTGTGCTGTTTTCTTTCAGACCCTGAACAAGTATCTGAACTTTGCCAATCTGCTTCTGAGAGTTTTTCACCTGAGCTACCTGCACAACTGTGAGACCCGGAGGGGACAGGTGAGGCTGCTCGTCATGCAGCTCTTCATGCAATCGCACACACTGTTGCATCTGAGCTGACCTTCCCTCCACCTCAGATCTGATGCTTTTTAGAGTCAGAGTGAACAGAAAGAAGGTGCATGGATCCACGTTTTCACTCGTGGTGGCAGAAACCAAAGTGGGATGGAAATAAATCTGTATGAGACAAGTGAAGTGACCATTAGATAAAAGGAGGGTTTCCAAGTTAAGCTTCAGGATCAAGAACAATCAAACTTTATCAAACTGATTTTGTATTGTGCTCCATCGTCCAGGTGCTGCTGTGGTCCGCCAGCAAGGTCTTTGAAGAGCTGACTGACATAGAGAGGCAGTTTCACAAGGCCCTGTACACTGTCAGAGCTTTCCTCAACTGTGACCGCTACTCCGTGGGTCTGCTGGACATGACCAAGACCAAGGTGAGACGCCACAGAGATGAGCCCAGGAACGAAGATCTGTGCTGTTTTATTCTGTCAGGTTACAAATGTACAAGCTGTTTAGGAAACAGGTCACCCAAATAAAGTTTAAACTACTGTGCTTCAAAATGATCTGCATTTTAGGACTTCATTTTGTGACAACAGGGCAGCAAATATAGTGAAAATTGCATTCTCACATTCTACTGACTCAGAGTCTGACACTCTGAGGGAGGACTGATGTCCACAGGCAGGAATGCCTTCCTGTGCTGCTCTGTGAAGCATTGTGGTGGACTCAGCCTGTCACTGAAGGATCTCCTGTACCTGATCAGGACATCATGGACTGGGTGGGAGACACTGTCCAAGACAGTGTGTAACTAAGACACCATCCTCCTTTCTGACACCACCGACAGAGAGTCCAGCTCCACCCCCATGACATCACTGGCTTTCTCAATCAGTTTATTGAGTATGCACACAACAGCAAGCAGGATAGCACTGGCCACCACAGACTCATTGATATCCTCAGCATCGTCCAGCAGATGTTAAACGACCTCAGCCTCCTCATGAAGTAGAGGCGACTCACCCCTTTTTGTAGACTGTCTAATCTGCACAGTTTTACTTGTTTTTGCTTTAATCCATACATCCATCAACAGAAGTACTTACAGAAGTACTACTCAAAAGTGTCGCCTGATCAGTGTCGCACAGTCCCTGCATATTTGTGATAACCGACATATTATAATAAATACTCTTCATTGGCTGTGACTGTCACCTAATTACAAGCAGCTGCCAACTGATTCCTGACACCTGCTTTCTGCCAACAAACACATGTAGTGTGGCTGCACAAGATGGCTGTCTGCGAACAACGCTTTCATGAATGCAGACCTGCAGGAAAAACTAAACCTAAACCTAAACTAAACTGTACACTTTGTGAAGACAGAAAAAATATCACTGTCTCCTGAAGGGTTGCTGCATTAGCATTTCCAAGCAAGCATGATGATGTTGACTGTGCCTTCACCGGAAAGTAAAAACATCCCTATTAGCCATATTGTTCCACTCTCATGTTTGTCTCTGTCTTTGTGTAGGAGTTCTTTGACCTGTGGCCAGTCCTGATGGGAGAGGTCCCACCATATGATGGACCCAAAACTCCTGATGGCAGAGTGAGCTCACATACTTTTACTACTGCTGATACTGCTCAGCAGTTCACCAAAATGTATTACTTTTCAATGGTCAAAAAGCAACTTCCATCAGAGTTTCCATGAAACATGCACTGAGAACTTCGGAAGGTTAATCAAATGTATATGAATGAAATTATAACACTATAAAAATGCCTCTCTAACTGGTGTATGACTCTTAACCCCAACTCCAAACCTTCTGAAGGAAATCATCTTCTACAAACTGATCGACTACATCCTACATGGAAAGGAGGACATCAAAGTCATCCCGTAAGTCATAACTCACAACTCTCTCATCCTTTCTTACATGATAAAACAAATCAGGCAGGAAGAAGTGTGTGAGCAAGTAAACAGATGTAAACAATGTAAGTTTTAGAAATACAGAAGAGAAAGTGTCTTTGTTTTACAAGAAAGGGAATATGCTGGAAACCTTCGTTAGACCTCAAGGATGCACACACTTTCTTGGATTCAGAAGAGAATTGGTGGATATTTGGTTATCAGAGAGGTGAGAACAAAGTCAAAGCTGTTCTATATTCACCTGATGAAACATTGAATCAAGTCGTTTCATTTGTCGAACGTGTCAGTGACGTCCTGATCTTGTAAACAGTGCTGTGCAGGAATAATTTCCTCTGTGTAAATAAAAAGTTGTTTTTGCACTGTTCTAATGAATTTACATGACATTTATTTCACCCTGACTCAGTCACATTTAAATGAATGCTGTAAAGGAAATTAACATAATGATTTTGTCTAAAGATTATTACTGTAACTCTTTCGTGTTGTCCCTCAGAAATCCTCCTGCGGATCACTGGTCCCTGGTCAGTGGTTTACCAACCTACGTAGCCGAGTCCGGACTGGTCAGTTTTCACGTTTGCTCTGGGGTTTTCACTCAGTGTTGTGAAATCAGTTCAAACTCTCAAATCCAGTTTGTGTCACGAAAACATTTTCCCACCTTGACAGATTTATCTGACAGTAGCATTGCTGTTTCTCTTTAGCATTTAGTTTCTCAACTGGTAACATCACATTAATTCATTATGGAAGGTGGCAAAGTTCCCATTTGAAAATGTATTGTCATGTGTTGAGGATCAGATGTGAATCCACCATGCTGTTTCAATGCTGTTAAGCAGTTTGAAGCTTTAATGACACATTTTCTCTTTACGTCTCAGTGTTTTAGTTCAGCCCTCAAAGGCCCGAATTAGACTGAGTGAGACTATAAAGTAAATTCAGTGATGAACTTTCTGAAATTCTTGAGTTTTAGCGAGTTAATGAAGGCCACACGGGTACATGATGACTATTGAGTATTGAACATGTGACCTTTCAACTCAGTCACCCTGGAGCTCAAGCATAAATTAATTAAACAACAAATGAGCCAGTGAAAGCACTGAATACAAATTGTGTCAGCAGTCAGAACAACGACAGTTCAGCACCAGTGGGACCAGTTAAGTCCAAACACAAGGTGTTTTTAAATATGTTAGTGTGAGAAATAACTAGATTTTAATCATAATAATTCCTGCTAAAATCATGTGTACTCTCAATGCAACACCTTGCATGTTATGTTAATGAAATGTCCTAACTAAACAGCTGCAGTTTTAATCAACCCTAAGGACTGTTGCTGACCCAAAGACCTGCACATTTTATTCCAAAATAATCCTAGAAATTTCCTCAAATTGTGTTTGAAGAAAGCTGTTATGCTGGTCACCTATCGTGTGATGTATGTACGATGTGAAGTCTATAAAATCCAACAGTATTTATTGACTGAATATTTTTTCACACGCTGCTTAATCTTTTTGTCTTGTCATGAATGGGGGACAAAAAGAGAGTCAGATTGACACTGAAGGGGTTTGAATGGATTCAATAATACTTTATCAGCTCCTGGAAATAACACATTAACATGATGTCTTTCGCGATCATGTGAGAACAAAGATGTCTTCCTCTTCTTGACATTTTCTTCTTATTTTTTAATGCCTACCTGCAATTGATTCAGTTTCAAATTCATACGATGAGAATGGATAATGGCATCATCAAATTCAACCCCCTGACATTGCGCTTCCTTCCTGTTTCCTGTTCTCCAACAGATCTGCAACATCATGAACGCAGCTGAGGATGATTTTTTCAACTTCCAAGTAAGACAAATGTTTTTTTCTCAATGCAGCCCTGGTCAGAAGCCTAACGTCATGGAGCTGTGACAAGTTTAAGATGAGAAGGAGACAAAGCACAGCACATCAACCAGAGCATAGGGTTAAGCTTTGACTTACTGACACAGCTGTCATTATACCTCCATTCTGCTTTTTGTCAACTTTGAAATAATATACAGAGAAATAGAAATGTACTGATCATAAAATAACTGTAAGATGAACAGATACAACATACTGTACGTTTACATGAATTCATCTGTAAACAAATACGATCATCCACAACCAGTATCGCAATGACTGATGTGATTTGCCGTTGTCTGCTCCTCCATTTCATCCAGTTAAGTTACATTTAAGACAACCTTAGTTTGTGCTGAACACCCTGTAATGAAGTGCAGTACAGCCGTTGTTTTAAAAGTGAGACAGGAACAGCTACTAAAAGCTGCATCATGTTCAAGTTTTTTTATGCACTGAGCAAGTGAATTACTGATGCAGAATCTCTTTCTGTTCTTAACATGAGAAAATTTAAATCTGTCAAAATGTGTGACTTATGATATCATTGATAAATAAAGCCTCTTTAACTGTGTGTGTGTGTGTGGATGTGTGTGTGTGTGTGTGTGTGTGTGTGTGTAACAGACAGAGCCTCTGGATGAATCTGGCTGGACTATTAAAAACGTTCTGTCTATGCCAATCGTCAACAAGAAAGAGGAGATAGTGGGAGTAGCCACATTCTATAACAGGAAGGATGGAAAACCCTTTGATGAAATGGACGAAACACTGATGGAGGTACAGGCTGAGTGTGTGTGTGAGTCACCAGTTTATAAATATACTCAGGCCAACCGGAGCGTCTGCATTATTTATCATTGGGCCTGGAGACTTTTTACTCAACTTTGCTTCTCTGCCTCAGAATTCACTTCAAAGACAACTCTGATGCTCAGCTGGTCCTTAAAATCAAATCAATTTCATTTTGAGTTTCGGCTCATAGAGATTTGACCAAAGTCACTAAAGCTGTTAGATCGGATGTTTAACAAACCGCATGTGAGCTCCTGGAAAGTACAACAAATTTGTACAGTCGCCTCATAATGCTTCAAAAGGACAATGCTGCACTCCTGTCCTTTCATTGTCTTCTGCTTCATCCTGTCTGTCCACCTCCTGTCCATTATTGTAGGATTAGTCCACCCTGTTTCCACAATAACCCAGAATGGACAAAGCAAACACTGGCCTTTCATGTTTTAAACAAGGGGTGCTTGGTTGGTTGCAGTCTGCAGCTTCACCACTAAATATCACTGAATCCTACGCACTGGACCTTTAAGTGAACTCTTTCCATGACTGGCAGGAAGTGCTTGAGCAGTGATGAAGTACTGTGGCTGGACGTGAACATGAACATTACTCGTTTCAGGTTAATTACTCTCTCTCTCTCTCTCTCTCTCTCTCTCTCTCTCTCTCTCTCTCTTCCTCTCTCTCTCATACACACACACACACACTCCTGGGTTCAGTCTCTTACCCAGTTCCTGGGCTGGTCCATGCTAAACCCAGACACCTACGACAAGATGAACAAGTTGGAGAACAGAAAGGACATCTTCCAGGACATGGTGATGTACCACGTCAAATGTCGCAAGGATGAAATCCAGAACATTCTGGTTAGTAACGCGAGGCACATATTCTACCACATTTTAGTGTTGTTTCAGTCCTTCTCCAGCATGTTAAAAGTCAATGACTAATTGTACTTTTGTTAGTAAAACAGTTTAGACCAACTTAAAACATGAGAACTTCATTGACAGTCAGGCTAATTAGTTTGTTCTCTGCTATACTTGGTCTCTTGAGTTTCAAGCCCAAACCAGCAACAAAAGTTTTGTAATGACACACTTTATGGTCTACAAGTTTTTTTTCCTGAAATATGTAGAAGCATATCTCAAGTCTTATATGAATTAAAGTACATTAACACGTTGGTAATGTAGCATGGAAGGCTTAGGCTGCTTTATTCTTTGATATTTGTGCCAGACCGATGAAAACCAGTCAGCTGATGGGGATGATACAGACAGGACAAACAGCATCGTTTATAAAGTGAAATAAACTGTCAGATTTTCTACAAGGTGATTTTTCATTGGACAGGGCAAGAACCAAAGCAGAGGTTGACTTACTGGTTGATTGATGCTGAACCGTTTTGTCCAAGGTGATGCTGATGATGTGTGTTTCCCCAGAACACCAGGGAGAGATGGGGGAAGGAGCCTGATGAGTGCGAGGAGGAGGAGCTCGAAGAGATTCTGGTAAACGACATCAAGACAATCTGCTCATGTTTCATCAATACCCACAAAATGAGATCATTGTCCTGAAATCCAAAGAGTTTACACACAGGACGAACCGCCATGGTAAGGCAGACTGGAACTTTAAATCTCTTCTTTCTGTTCATTTGTCCTGCTCTGTCTACAGTCAGAGGTTCTGCCAAACTCTAAAAAAGCCGAGATCTTCGAGTTTCACTTCTATGACTTTGAACACAGTGAACTGGACTTGGTGAAATGTGGCATCAAGATGTACTATGAACTGAAAGTGGTGGACAAGTTTCACATTCCCAGAGAGGTGGGTGGGTGGTTAAATAATTTGTCAGTTCATGTTCTTTGATTAGATGAATTCATCAAAGAGCTGCAGTGTCAAACTGTTTTCATTCCTGTCCGTCAGTTCATTTCTTCCTAGTGTTTGTATTTTAGTTCTGGTCTGGTTCCATTTCACACAGTCTTTTACAGATGAATCAAGAGGAGTAAACTTGAGGCTGACCAGGACCTCGATGAATGGACACTTTTGGTGATTGTCACATAAGATGAATGATAAGATCTCTTCCTGGTCAGATTTCCCAATCAGCCGATGGATTTTTTAGCAGTTTTGGTCTCATGTTGAATTCATGTATCCTTTGTTTGATTCATACCACAAATAAACCACTCCAGGATTTATTTGGAGTTGTACTGAGGCCACCTTTTCTTGCCAGTCTCAACCCATTTGTTTTGTCCAAGTGCGATTGCTGTGTTCACATTTGTCCAAATGAACTGATCTTTGGAGGGGAAACATCTGGTCCCAATGAGTCAGGTGTGAATCAATAGATTTACAAAGTGAGAAGCTCCTGTTGTACAATAAACTCGTGCTTTTGACTGAAGTAAATACCAACATTTACAGAGTCCTGTGCTGACCCAACAGTTCTGTTTGTTGTAAGACTTCATGTAGCGGACTTTCAGCCACCAGTGATATAATAAAAACTTTCACTACTGTTTTTTTGTGTGCTGTGCAGGTTCTGGTGAGGTTCATGTACTCCCTCAGTAAAGGCTACCGAAGGATCACCTACCACAACTGGAGACATGGATTCAATGTGGGACAGACCATGTTCACCTTGCTGATGGTCAGACACAAACCCCCTTTTCATTTCTTTCTTCCCCTATCTTCTCTGTCACTTCTAATGACTGAACTGTTTTCAGGCTCCGAAGGGGGGGCACGTCCGAAAAGGTTTAAGAACTCCATGATTCATAACTACATACCAACCTGTCCCCTGTATCTGTCTGTCTCACTTGGATTGTTAGACAGGTGATCTGAAGCGTTACTACACAGACCTGGAGTGTATGGCCATGGTGACCGCTGGCCTCTGCCATGATATCGACCACAGAGGAACCAACAACCTCTACCAGATGAAGTAAGAGTTTCACTGGGAAGGGGAGCGAGGGGTTGAGCTTGGTGTTGGTTCTCCTTAATTTTGGTGTCCACACTGTCCACCTGCAGGGACATCCGCCTCAACTGAGTCTATCTTACATTTTATTTGTGTGTTTTTACGTTTCTTTCAAAAGCAGTTTAGTCTGACATAGTGACCTTGGCATCTTCACTCATTTTAAAGACATTATAATCAAATATGAGAGAAAGTAAAACTTCAGGGCTTGGTGATGAGGACATTAAGGTTGGTGAGATGGGCTTAGAAATGCGTAGGGAGAGGATATAAGAGAGGATAAATATAGGCAGGCAGAAGCCAGTTCTCTTAGCATTCTCTTTTGCTCTTTGCTTAGGAGCAATCACCAGATCACTTCAGAGTGTAGCTGTAGCTTAGTGCAAGCTGAGGTGAAAACCTCCTGAAAATGAAAGAAGATGATAAAGAGAGTTAATCAATCTGATAGATTTTACATCTGGTTTCACTGGTGACCCAGTTTCTTTTTGAAATCAGTGTTTGGTGTTTGCAGTGACAGAAGCCACTGCCCCTGTGAGCGGACAAGCTGATGTCAGGTCTTTAGCTGAAGTTAACATCACACATGGAGAACATCAATGAGCTGATGTTGACCAGATACACCTCCCGCAGCTCTGCTCCACCTGCTGATGGATGTGCTCAGGAGAGACACTATTAGCTGTGGACACAGCAGGCTGGGCCCACCTCGGGTTTAACATGCATGATTTATCTTAGTGTATCCTCCCATCATGGTGTGTGTGTGTGTATGTGTGTGTTTGTGTGTGTGTGTGTGTGTGTGTGTGTGTGTGTCCAGGTCCGGTAATCCCCTGGCGAAGCTTCACGGCTCCTCCATCTTGGAAAGGCACCATCTGGAATTTGGCAAGACTCTGCTGAGAGATGAAGTATGCTGCAGTGCAAACACACACACACACACACACACACACACACACACACACACTACGCCCCCCCATACACACACACAGACACACACACTACACACACACAAACACACACAAACACTACACCCCCCATACACACACACACACACACACACTACATCCCCCCATACACACACGACACAGCCTGGTTCTCTTGTTGTCCTTTGAAGTAACCTGTCTGATTTCCTGTTATCTTACAGGCTTTGAACATTTATCAGAACCTGAACCGGCGTCAGCATGACATCGTGATTCACCTCATGGACATCGCCATCATCGCCACAGACCTGGCTCTCTACTTCAAGTTAGTGCAGCAGCCTGCAGACATGTCAACACAGCTTTGTATTGTTCTAGCAGTTAGTCAGTTTTCAGCCAGTCAGTCAGTGAGTATAATTTAAACAACTTCACAAATTAATTTTGAAAGGCAGTAATTGATTCATTGACTGGAAATGACGCTGGAGGCCCCCCTCACCTCCCCTGTTTTATTTCTGTGCAGGAAGAGGACGATGTTCCAGAAGATCGTAGACCAGTCCAAAACCTACGAGAACTGGAACGACTGGACCAAGTACATGATGCTCGAGACCACGCGCAAAGAGATTGTCATGTAGGCAACAAACACACACACACACACACACACACACACACACACAGACCAGAGATACACAAACAGACAGAACTGATTTGGTGTTGTGTTCCAGGGCCATGATGATGACTGCCTGTGACTTGTCTGCCATCGCCAAACCCTGGGAGATACAAAGCAAGGTGTGTCGTCACAGCAGTGACAAACAGCTGTTGACAGTAATGAGAATGAGAATTTTGTTTCTGTTAACCATGTAATATACAAATTGCCATCCAGCAAGCACACGTAGGCATACCTGTAAGGACAGGAAAAACATCTGCGGCCACTTGTTTGTAACCGACTGGGATCTGAGCAAATGCATCAAACCAGAAGCCGTAATCAAAGCAGTAGTGGTGATTCGAAGCACAGCTCAGTGTCAGTCCGATTTTATTTATATAGCCCAGAATAATCTATTCAGTTTTTTTTCACCAGACAGTGGTTCCCTCCCAGTCTGGGTTTAGACACACCCAAGGTAGATACACTATACAGACAGAAGTATTGGGCCAGCTGACCATCACACCAACAGGGACTTTAATGACGTCTCATTGTAAACACTCAGACAGCTTTGCAGCTCTAACAGCTTCCACTCTTCTGTGAAGGCTTTCCACAACATGTTGGAGTGTTTCTGTGGGAATTTGTGCCCATTCATGCAGTAGAGCATTTGTGAGGTCACACACTGATGTTGGACCAAAAGGCCTGGCTCACAATCTCCGTTCCAGTTCATCCCAAAGGTGTTGGATGGGGTTGAGGTCAGGGCTCTGTGTGGGCCAGTCAAGTTCTTTCACACCAGACTCATCCAACCATGTCTTTATGGAGCTTTGCTTTGTGCACTGGGGCACAGTCATGCTGGAATAGAAAAGGGCCTTCAACAAACTGTTGCCACAAAGTTGGAAGCATAGCATTGTCCAAAATGTCTTGGTGTGCTGAAGCATTAAGATTTCCCTTCACTGGAAGTCAGGGGCCCAAACCAAGCCCAAACCCTGACAAATGGCCCCATACCACACGTGGATTCAATAATAAAGAGGCATATCCCAATACTTTTGTCTATATAGTGTAGTTATAATAAAAATAAGCAGGAGGAGAAGGACATATTTCTGTTGGTTAATAGTTTTATCTCCTGTAAAATTTCAGATGGTCTGAAAAGTTAAAAAAAACACAAAAAACTCTTGTCCTGCACCTTTAATAGACCTGTTTTTTTTTCTTTTTTTGTTATTCACTCCTTTCATTGCCAAACAGAAAACAGTTCTATTTGGTAGAAACAGATGCTGTGACTGATGAGCAAATTCATGGGTCGAACTCCTGCAGTGTTTCCTCTAAAGTGATGAACATGACTGTGGTTGTAGCAAAGGTTGAAACCACTTTCAGCTCATTTGTTTAGATTGGTTTTATCATATATTAACTGGTCAGAACAGAAGTTTCCAGAAGAGTACTGCTACTGCGTTGCACAAATATTGGCCATTTGGAGCTTCCACTTCTTATTTTTTTTGGCAGTTATTTTAATTCTGGTTGGACTTTGTAAGCACCCAGTGAGTTGACTCTTCCTCCCACACACCGTCAGGATATTAACTACAGCATGAACTGGGAACCATGAGTGGTTTGATGACTCTCTTCCCTTTGAAAGGTTCATTCCTTTTCTGAATACAGTGGTAACATACTGTAGCATTCATATAAACTCCAGTTTTGGTGATTATTATAGTATAGTGATTATTATATAGTAGTGAGTCATTGTTGGCCTGAAACGAGTCTGTAAGATGTTATGGGGAGATTGACTGGCTTAATGAGTAACTCTTTGTAAAACAAGGTTCCTACCCTGAATACAGAATTCAGACTTTATCCATCACACCTCAGGCTGCTCCACTTTGGGTTTGTTAGGGAGAACAACATGGATTTTCATCTTATGGAGCCTGAAAGTGTGAGCTGAGAATAAGATCTAGTGACATATTTGTCATTGGAGGGAACTCACTCCAACGAAATTCGTGCTCTGCATTTAACCCACCCAAGTGACGTGCACACACACAAACCCAGGGCAGTGGGCGACCGCATTGAGAATAAGATGATTTTAATAACACCCACCAGGAAGATTCCCTGCTCAATTAAAAACTGCTCAAATGTAAAATTGTGCTGCAATGGCAGCTGAACATATAGCGCTGAAAATATTAGTGTAAGTATTAGTATAAGTAGTTTGTCCTGCAGTGCTCTGCTGCATTGTGTTCAGCTGCTCCAACAGTCTTCCATCACTCTGGATTTAAAGTTTGTCAAGTCACAAGTGATACAAAAGAGGAACCAGTTTGAGCAGCCAGAGAGATCAGACTGGGACGTATCTGTAGAAATCTGACGTGATATGAATCTATTTTTTCTTCAGTGTATGTCAGGTTTTTTTCCCTGTGCAAGCTTTGTAAAATCAATAAGTCTGAATCTGACAAAAATAGATTTGGGCTGGCAGTCTGAACAAGGCCGTCCTGTCCTTCATGTGTTTTTTTTGAGTGACAGCTCAGACCTTTTTAAATGACCCTGTAGGTGGCGCTGTCTGTGGCTGCAGAGTTCTGGGAGCAGGGAGACCTTGAGAGGACAGTCCTGGAGCAACAACCCATTGTAAGGAGTGTGATGCTTGACAAGGAGAGAAGGGCTAAAGCCCTCCATCAGTAAAGCCTAATGATTGTTACTTCCTGAGATATGGTAATATGAAGAAAATGCTTCTGAGGCTGTTTTACCCTCCAGATTATTATACATTTGATCCACCTGCAATGATTTGATGTGATTTCACTAACTGAAGATTCATTAAAGAAAAATGTTTATATTTTTTATTGCTGTGACATAAAATGTTTAATTTTGTTTAATTTTTTGAAAGTCATCCTATAAAATCCCTGTAGGGCGCAGATGCTCTGTGTGATTAGATCAAACTTTTATCTGTCGTTATCTGTGAGTAATCTTTATTGATCTTCATTATGCAAATTTAAACTCATTCAGTCTTTTCAGTTTGTTTTTTAATAGCTCTCCAGTTTTTCCCTTCAGTTTGAGAGGAGATTTGGTCAGTGGGCCAGTTTGGGATGTGAACCAGGTAGAACACGAGGGGACGAAGAGACAGAAACAGCAGACAAATTTAGCTCTCTGTTGAGCGACGTACGTTAACGTGGAGCAGTGATACAGTCAGAGTGCTGTGTCCCTCAGCCGGCTGACTGTCCCCTCCTCTGGCTGTCTCTGTCCTCGCTTTCATTCCCTTGTGTCCTCCAGACACTTGAAGTGTGAGAAGTACCATCCCACACTCTCCCACCAGCCTCTGTGTCAGCAGGGAAAACTATTCATTTTGATTAGTTTGTATTTCCCCAGCAGTCAATTCCATGAGTCACTGCGGTCTGACAAGAAAATAAAAGAGGATACAACACTTGAACAAATTTGTCAGGAAATGGAGAGAGAGTTTTTCCAACAACTACAGCCAGCATGAATTTGGTCTGACATGGTTTTACAATCCAGTTTGCTCAGGTACATTTTAGATGCGAATCTAATGTAACTTCATATGTTCACTCAATCTGCTTATACTGTAAAATGAGGTACTGTTGAACTGGAGCCCTGCATACAGTTTACTCCGCCCTTTAATATGCCAAAGAAACTGAGGATTGTCCGTTAGGAGGTCTCACTCTCTGCTTCATTTAGAAGGCAGTTTGGGTTTCAGGTTCCGCCTGGAAGATGAATTTCTTCAGTACAAAGTGGGTTAATCACTGAGGGCGGAGGCTTCTTCCTCTTTGTGATAGTACTGCAGCTAAGTACAGCTGCAGGATCAGTTCAGCTCATATTGTGGAGCTTGATGTACTGTTAATGCAATAATGTGTCTGCAGCACATTATATCAAAACCTGTTAAAGACAACGAAATGCTTAGCAGCAGGGTTGATGAGGTGAACAGTGTTGTAATTTATCAGTATTTTCTCTCTCCTTCAGCCTATGATGGACAGAAACAAAGCAGATGAACTGCCGAAGCTGCAGTGTGGTTTCATTGACTTCGTTTGTGCTTTTGTGTACAAGGTAAGACATACCAGAGCTCACAAACACACAGAAACATTCACTGCTGCCTGTAGTGTCTGCAGTTCAGTATGGTTCATGTTTAGATATGGGATCCAAGTTCAAAGATATATATTACATAGGGTGAGGGGTTTTCTCTCCCCTTTTCTCGGTTTCTTGGAAAACTGAAATTTCAGGTGTTCTGAACCACGAAAACAACCAACCTAAATAAGCAAGTGGTTAGAGATGTTTCAATAGAGGGATTCATATTGGCTGGGATCCTCTCACATGCACATGCTTAATTTGATGCTGAGCTTCTTGTAATGAGCTTCTTTTACCAGTAAGACGGTGTCAGCGGAGATCTCTTCACAGCATCACTATCCAATATACAACCTTTCACAGACAGCTGGCTAACCTGCAGGACCGTTTATATGCAGGTGTGACACGTGAAGTCTGATCTCTGTTAACGCACCTGTCTTTTCTGGGAAATTGTAGCATTTTAAGTTAGTGATGACCTCACTTGATAAGTTTTTTTTCCAGATGAATCAGGTACATCTGGATTATGATAATGAATTTTGTCCACACACATTTGTTTAGAAAAAAGTTAGTAGTTTGGATCTTAACAAAGCAGTCTTGATTTGATTTGTGTTGACCTGTGCTCTGTGCTGCCCAGGAGTTCAGTCGTTTCCACGTGGAGATCACCCCCATGCTGGACCGCCTAATGAACAACAGGAAGGAGTGGAACGCACTGAAGGAGGCGCACGAGGCCAAAATGGCTGCCCTCGAGGAGGCCAAGAAAGCAAAAGAGGAAGCAGCTCAGACAGCTGCAGCAGCCAAACAAGGTAGGAAACATACAAACACATTGCACATTGACAACACATCACCTCTAGATCATGTCTGATGTAAAAGCCTCTGAGCCTGAACAGTCCCTGTGCCGATTCTGAGGGAAAAGTGAGGGAGAAATTCAGACTAAATGCTAGGCATTTTTCACTTCAAATGATAAAAAAAATAACTTCCTCTGTCTTCCCTCCTTCCTTCTGTCCATCCTTCCTTCCTTCCCTCCTTCCTTCCTTCCTTCCCTCCTCTTGCAGCGAGTGCAGCCCAGTCACAGTCAAAGACTTGTATTGTCAGCTAGAGATGCTACAACAGCACCAGGATGCTCGCTACGCGGATGTGCTTCAGTGCTGGGTTTCCCAACACGTCCAGCTGTGCTACTTTCTTCCTGCGCTTCTTCTTCTTCCTCTTCTTCTTCTTCTTCTTCCTGTCTGTCTTTTGTTGTTCAATACCTCATTAGATTGATGGAGTTTTCGGGTGTTTGTGGGAAACATTACATGATGCTATGCACATTAACAGCAAGGAAATGTGCACAATGTTCAAATGTTCCTGCTCACAGTTTCACCGTCTTTTCCAAAACAGTAAGTCTTTCTACAGCGCTGCCATGTTGTACTGGCACAAACTTAAACCGGCAGCTACACAGAAAGCTTTGCTTCAGAAAACGTTACTATACAGTTTGGTAGTTTGGGGGCTAAAACATGCAAACTACCAGTTTGTTCCTTTAAAAGTCAATTTAATCTGATAGAATACCCATATCTGTGGAGATTCTCAGTCATCCAGGTCATATTCACTCAAAGAATTAAAGCAAGGCGTCTGGACTAGTGACAAACTTTAATCCAGATTTGATCAACACATTTTTTAACACCTCTGATTAAATTCAATAGTTATTGGTCAGCTGCAAGTTAATGATCACTTTGCTAGAAACGTTTGGTTTTGAAAATGTTTGAATGGAATTTTGTTGCAATTTCTTTAGCCAAATAAGTCAACTATTTGAATAAAATGTCAACATGGCTCAAGTCATGTGACATCAGTTGTGTTGACACATTAATCTCAGTTTGTCTGCATGTTGTCAGGTGGTCATAGTTGTAGAAAAGCTAATCAATATGCAAAGCTGTATTTCTGCGTACTCTCAGAATGCCTGACTTTTAAAATAAATAAAGATACAAGGCATAACAGCTTTGTGCCTGTGCTGAGTAAAGCTATTTAACTGTTTTTCGACTGAAGAACTTTGCCAACTGAGTATCTACTGGGCTGCGTCAGTGTGCTGTAACAGTTTAGTTTTCACTTGCATTGGGCTGTAGTGTTGTATTAATGTTAATGTGTGGTGTTTGTGTACTGAATTGTTCATATATTGGTTGCATTGTTGTGATGATTTTGTGATTTCTTTTTAAAAATATGCCTGCCAGCGTTTCATTTCTCGGTGTTCGATGTTTTCTGCATGTTCTCAGTGCTCTCTCGTTTCATTTCCTGGAGAATCTGTTCAGAGAGGATTTCTTTTCTACCACAGGGATTTATTTGACTGACAGCAGGGTGCAGGATCTGCCCAAATTGTTTGGCCTAAACCTCCCCAGAAACAGGATGTGTGTGTGCAGCAATTTCAGTCCAAGGATCAGAAACAACAAACAAAACCTTTTCATCTCAAACCACTAATGTTTACTGCCTCTACAAGGAGGTTATCATGGTTTACAGCTTACCTAGTAAGTGTGTTTCCTCCAGGGAACAACCCGGTAACAACCCAGTATGCAATGATGGTAAAAAGAAATGCAAAACTTATTCATTTAAAACTAGATTTAACTCTGTTGAATGTCCTGGTTGTTGTGACAGCTATGCGATGAATATCTTTCAACTCGAGCTGTACTTAGGACCTGTGACATGCTGTTGTCATGTGTCTTTTTCACCACATTTAGCTCAAATCTAGTTGCTGCAGAATTTCAGGAAAACCAAAAACTTGGTCACAGCAAAAGATTTTTAAGGTAAAGGTTGACAACATCAAACTCAAACAGGTTTGAGAATGTTTCTAAAACAAACATGTTGTGAACACTGTAAACTGGCTGTGTGAGAGCAACCAGACGTGTGTGTACAGCACTAATGCAGAAATGCAGCAAGAAACAGATGATTCACACAACAGCTGACGAGGTGTAAATTTCTGTCAGCTGTGATGTCCATTTAGACGCATTTCTGTTTGTACACATCAGTTAGTTTTCCTACCTTGAGCCCTACATAATACTGTTACAAAACACCACATTAAGTGTGAGTGGCATCATGAAAACCAATCCCCACTGGAGGCACCACAGGGCACAGGGCAGGAGCTAAATTAAAGATAAGGATTCCTTTATTGTCATTGCACAGTCGTACAATGAAAATCAGACACAACTCTTTGTGGTAAAGATAAAAGTGCAAAGATAAAAGACATGATAAAAAAAAACAACACACAACAAACAACTTGACATAAAAGCAGCAAGAAAGGAATAAATGAGCGGCAAGATAAAACATATAAAATAATGTAAAATCTATTGCACAGTCCTAAATGTTGATTAGGGTTAAGCCATCCCTCCTTCCCTCACTGGCTGTAGTAAAATAATAAAAGCGTGAATACATCAGCTAAATGAGTCGTCACCAGTGCGTGACGTAAGTCCTGGTGATGTAAGGACATGCTGGGAGCTCAAAGGATTGCCGTATATGGAGCGAAGCTTTGAAAGCTTGGCTCTGACGCAGGGACAACCCGTGACTGCAGAGAGGCAGAGCAGCAGCTGCAGTACGAGTGGTGAACTACAGGATGGGAGCTTCAGCCTCACTGGAGCAGCGATCGGGGGCAGTCGTGACTGCAGATCTGCCAGCCTGCAAGCCACAGCCGAGGGAGCAACACGCAACTATTTATAGGACGGACTGCTACGCATGGCTCAGCTGCAGTTTCCAAGCAGAGTCACCTGACTGGTTTGCTGAGGCTGTCTCAACCCAGAAATGCATTTATCAGCATTTTATGGTGCACACTCATATGGATTGTATTTAGGGTTTTAGCTGTTGCTCTTACACAAGGACAACCTGAAACTGTCACAGCAGGATCACCTGCATTTCAGGTAGTGAAGAGTGAGTCACATCTTTTTCATTGTAACTTTTCTCACCTGTCTTTAACACACGTAGTAAACCATACCAGTGGCAGCAGATGTGATGTATGTGGCTGCTTCAGCATGTCTCATGAGGACAGTCAGTCAGTCACACAATATGCAGGATGTGCGCAGAAACCGACTGCATCACAGACCGCAACACAATGAATCTGTCTGCATCTGTTCACTGATATAACACCTGCTTTACTGCTGGACTATGCAGCAGTATTTATTCATCTCAGAGCATGTTTTGGGGCAGTATGTGTTTTTTTGCAATTTAAATCCACTTAATTTGTTTTAAGACTGTTTCACTTAAATTCACATATGAGACATAGGCAACCCCCCCCCCAAAAAAAACAAACTTTTACTAATGATCACGTGATGTAGAAACTGATTCTCTGGAAAATGTCTGGTGCATGTTGTTGCTCAGTGGAACTGCAATGCAGATGGACATTCAGGCAGATGACATCGGGACAACCACACAAATGATGCAGCCATTCCATAGACTGGATGAAGAAAGGGTTCGGAGCCTCCTGCTCTTAAAAGTGAGCAAAAAACAAGAGTGCTTTAAACCTGCATTCTTTCTAATGTCCAGCAGGAAACGACTCCACTGGTTTCAAGCAAAAGTCTGTTAGCTTATAAGAAAATCAGCCAACTTCTCAGTTGATTTATGACCTCAGTTTGCTGATTTATGTTTTATTGTCTCACTTGGTAGTTTCAAGTCTTCTTCAATACAGAATGATGTCTCTTTTTTAAATTATGCCCCCATTCAGAGTCAAATAGACCATAAAGGAGGTGAAGCTTTTGCGTGGGGCCGCCTTGTGATTGACAAGTCATTCCCCGGCATGTCCTCAAGCCCTCAGTCAGGTCCCATCGGGATCCTCCCTAGCTCCACCTTCTCATCCAAATATGGTCACTTCTGGCTCCAACAAACAAGATGACAAGAGCCACAATGCCGAACTCGAGGCTTCAAAAGGGTAGTCTGTAAACTGATTGGTGATGTCACGGTTTATGTTTTTCACTAAAGGTTCAGGCACAAATCAACCAATTCAATTTCAATTCAATTTTATTTATATAGCACCTTTTACAATCAAAATTGTCTCTAGATGCTTTACAGAGACCCAGAGCCTGAACCCCCGAGCAAGCAGACAGTGGCAGGGAAAAAGTCCCTTTTAACAGGAAGAAACCCTGAGCAGGACCCGACTCACAAGGGAGAACCATCCTGCTGATAGTCGGCTGGGTGAAGGAGGAGAAGAAGAGGTAGACAGGACAGAGAGGATGAAAGAGAGAGAGAGAGAAACATGCAGTAAACATCATACATTACAAAGGACAAACATGACAGGTTGTTGTAACTGGAATTCTGAAGACTGTGTATTGTATGTGTTTGTTTCTTAGCGGATATGTTGTTTAAGTTAGTTCTAATATCACTACATAGAAGAACAACAGGCAGATGTTGACAGTAGACACTGGGTTTGTCACTGGGTTTGTCAGAGGATGCAGTTCAACATGTAGATCTGGATGGAGAGAAACCTGCAGAAAGATACAGAGAGAGAAAGAAAGGGAGGGAGAGACAAAACTACGAGGACAACTGGACACACAGTTAGTGACAGAAAATAATGAATTATATGTTGATCTGATGAGGGGAGAGGAAGAAGAGGAGAGGAGGTGGGGAGTAGAGATGGTGGTGGTGTTGTGGAGGTGGAGGAACTGCTTGGTGGATCATGTTTGTGTCCCCCAGCAGCATAGGCCTATAGCAGCGTAGCTATGATAGAGATTAACAGATTAACAGTTAGTCACACCTGTTCTACCCATGGCTGTCTGTCAAGAAGCAACTGTAACTATGCCTACCAGCCCTACACACTTTGTTTGGGGCTAACTATGCGCTTTACTAATCAGAAAGGTTTTAAGTCTAGTCTTGTTGAACCCAGATTGGCAACTGGTTCCACACGGGGTGCCTGATAGCTGAAGGCTCGTTCTCATATTCTACTTTTATGAATTCTGGGAACTGCAAGTAAACCTGCACTCTGTGATCTTAGTGTTCTATTGGGAATATATGGGACTATTAGATGCTGCAGGTATGATGGGGCTAGTCCATTTAGGGCCTTATACGTAAGTAGGAGAATTTTAAAGTTTATTCTGAATTTTACCAGAAGCCAGTGAAGAGAAGCTAAGATGGGGGCGATATGATGCCTTTTACTGATTCCTGTCAAAACTCTAGCTGCTGCATTCTGGATCAGCTGCAGGCTATTAATGGAGTAATTTGGACATCTTGATTATAATAAGTTGCAGTAGCCCAGCCTAGAAGTAACAAAAGCATGGACAGGTTTTTCAGTATCACTCTGGGAGAGGATGCTCCTAATCTTAGCAATACTATGGAGGTGAAAGAACAGACTTTAAAGATAAGTACAGCTGAGTGTCATCAGCATAACAATGAAAGTTTATGCCATGTTTCTGAATAATATTTCCTAGAGGGAGCATGTATAAGGTGAACAGGATCAGCCCGAGCACTGAACCCTGTGGAACACCGAGGTTAAACCTTATATGCGAAGAGGAAACAATATCAATGTGAACAAAGTGAAATCTATCTGATAAATATGATTTAAACCAGCGTAGTGCTGTCCCTGTGATCCTAGTCTCATGTTCTAATCTGTGTAATAAAATGCTGTGATCTACAGTGTCAAAGGCAGTGCTGAGATCCAGTAGAACGAGTATGGAGACAAGCCCGCGGTCTGATGCCATGAGGAGGTCATTAGTGACTTTAACCAGTGCTGTTTCTGTGCTGTGATGGACTCTGAAAGCAGACTGAAACACTTCAAACAGACTGTTCCTGTGTAGGTGATCAGTTTGATTTGCAACCACTCTTTCAGGTATTTTAGACAAAAATAGGAGGTTGGATATTGGTCTAGGCCAGTGCTTCTCAATTATTTTCTGTTGCGCCCCCCCCCCCAGCAAGTAGAAAACAATTCGCGCCCCCCCCCCACTCTCCGCCGCGACTATAAATAATAGTAATAATAATATGTAATAATATTTGATAATATGTAATAATAGGATGCTAACAATTCTCGCTGGTTTACTGAAGTAGCATTCACAAAGCGGGATGATTGTTGGCAATATTCGGCACGTTTTGGCTGAAAAATCTCCAGCGGCTTATCAGCATGATTGGGATGTAATGTCTTCAAGTGGGGCCTTAATTTATTTGGCTTCATGCTGTCCGCTGCCAACATTTTTAATCAGTAAACACACCGGTCTGTCGTCTCCCACTGTAGTCACAGTGAAGCCAAGCGCTACATATGCTTCGTCATATTTCCTCGTCTTAGCTTTCGGGTGAGTTACTTTTGTCTCATTATCTTCGTCTCTCTCCGCCTTTCTTCTCATCCCTGTTAAAAATTTCTTCATGTTGTCTCTTAAGGGTTCGTTTACTGCACTTCATATCGCCTGCTCGGTGCAAAAAAGCCGCTACACCATAGAGCTAATACTCCCTGCGCACACTCTGACAATGAGAGCGCCACTGCCAACTACTGTAGTGGATGTGCAATTACACTTTATTCTAGTACGGCAAAAAAAGCATGTTCCCCAGGGTCACACGCGCCCCCCCTGGCATCGCACCGCGCCCCCCCAGGGGGGCGCGCCCCACTATTTGAGAAGCACTGGTCTAGGCCCTGCGATTGACTGGCGACCAGTCCAGGGTGGACCCCGCCTCTCGCCCGTAGTCAGCTGGGATAGGCTCCAGCTCCCCTGCGACCCTGACGGATAAGCGGTATAGAAAATGGATGGATGGATGGATATTGGTCTATAGTTTGCTAAGATGTCTGGGTCAAGTGAAGGTTTTTTAAGTAAACGCTTGTGATACATAACCTGTTGCTAAAGACAAGTTGATCTGATCTAAGAAGGAAACGCCAATCAAGGGAAAGACGTCCTTGAGGAGCTTAGTTGGGATGGGGTCTAAGAGACATGTAGTTGGGTTAGATTTATTAATGCTGGAGGTCAGCTCGGGGTGGTCTATGGGCAGGAAGCTGTCCAGAGATGGAGTAAGATTAAAAGCGGTCTCTAAAGATGGCAATATATTGGCTAGTGTGGGGAGATTTTTATTGAATTTTTCTCCAATGTTATTGATTTTATTGGTGAAGAAACTCATGAAGTCTTCACTACTAAGAGCTGCAGGAATACAAGGCTCAACAGAGCTGTGACTCTTTGTCAGCCTGACTACAGTGTTAAAGAGAAAACACGGATTGCTCTTGTTTTGATCTATTAGTGATGAATAATAAGCAGTTCTGGCTTTACGGAGGGTCTTTTTATATGTCAATAGAATATCTTTCCGGTCCCTCTGGGATTCAGCTGATTTGGAGGAGTACCACTTCCTCTCCATCCGTCTTGATGTTTGCTTCAGTGTTCGTATATTTGAATTATACCAAGGAGCTAGCCTCCTATGATTTGTAGGGTTTTGAGGGACAACTAGCAGGTTCTTAGTTTTTAGGCCGTGGGTGAAAACCAGATCGAGGGTGTGATTATGACAGTGTGTTGGTTCATTCACTATCTGAGGGAAACCTACTGAATCTAACAGTGAGATAAAGGGTGTCAGAGTCAACATCTATATGAATGTTAAAGTCACCTACTGTCGTGGATCAGCGGTTAGGGTGTCGGACCCGTAACCGGTGGATCGCTGGTTCGATTCCCCGTCCCGGTGTCCATGGCTGAGGTACCCTTGAGCAAGGTACCTAACCCCCCCACTGCTCCCCGGGCGCTGCACGCGGTCGCCCACTGCCCCGGGTTTGCTGTGTGTGTGTGCACGTCACTTGGGTGGGTTAAATGCAGAGAACAAATTTCGTTGGAGTGAGTTCCCTCCAATGACAAAATATGTCACTTTCCTTCCTTCCTTCCTTCCTATAATGACTTTATCTGTACTGAGCACTAAACTAGATGTGAAGTCAGAAAACTCAGACAGGAACTCTGAGTAAGCAGCAGCAGGTGGGCGATACACAACAACTAATAAAACTGGCTTTTCTGACTTCCAGTTTTGGTGAAACAGGCTGAGAGTGAGACTCTCAAATGAGCTATAGATGGATTTAGGGTTGGGGTTAATCTGAAGACTGGAGTGGTAGATTGCTGCCACTCCTCCTCCTCGGCCTGTGGCTCGAGGAACATGATAGTTAATATAACCAGATGGAGTTGATTCATTTAAACTAACATATTCTTCATCCCGTAACCAAGTCTCAGTGAGGCAGAATATATCAGACTGATGATCATTAATTAGATCACTGAAAAGGAGGAATTTAGAGTGGAGGGATCGTATATTTAATAATCCACATCTGACTGTCCTATTTTTTGGTTCCAAATATTTGCTAGTTTGTATTTTTATGAGGTTATTTTGATTAACACTTCTTAAATTTTGTGTTAGTTGGACTATGGGAGGACGAGGCACTGACACTATTTATATGGGATTGTTAAACTTAGTATTACTGTGTGCATTTATATTTTTATTTATTCTACTTTTAACGGAGGGCAGCAGTCCTACAGAAGCAGCAGAGAAGTGTGTAAGACAGCAACTCTGCCTCCTGGCCTCGACCCTGGGGTCAGGGGGTTGGTTGTCTAATAAACTTGGCTATATTGGTAGTGGTAGTGGGATGAATGCCGTCTCCGCTAATAAGTTTTCCCCAGAAAGTCTCCCAGTTTTCTATAAAAGCCATGTTGTTTTCATCAGTTGATGAGATGTTATGTGTGACAGTGAAAAAGGGAAAAGGCTGAAACAAGAGGATCAAATGTTCCCCAATCGCTTTGTCCCAACCACAGGCTGATAAGTCAAAACAATCAGCAAACATCACTCACAGAATCTCAATGAATGAAAGTATGACAAATAAAGATATATATCAAATAAAGAAATATGAAATAAGTTGTGAGTGTCACCCAACCGGTTTGTCTTATAACTCTGCACTGCAGGGCAGCTCTGTTTGCTGCAGTCATGACTGCCCCACAGAAACAAACCAGCAGGACAGCAGCGCACCAAATGGCATCATTTCTAATTAATCAAAAAAAATATATAAAATATATATACTGTCAATAAAGTGATTCTTAATACCGTCAGTTTATTTAGAAGTTCATGTAAAGTTAACAGATGCACTCAGTTGTGAGTTTAGCTGCAGTCTAATCCAGCAGCCTTATATCCTCCCTATATCCTCCCTGGTGATGTTCATCAGCAGAGTCTGTACCATCTCAGCCGAGTCTCTGCTGTGGTTGTGCCTCAGCTTTGTGTAAATAATGTAGTTCTGCAAGCCTCACCAGACTGTGACCTCTGCGTTAGTGGTTTGGATGAGAGTCGCTTCCTGTCTGACTGCTTGCATCTAATCTGAGATTATGATCCAGATGCTCCCCAATATGTAGATACATGAGTCATTTTGAAGGAAGAAAGTCCTGGCAGACTGTAAGTCTTATTTTCACAAACAAAAGCAAAAGGGAGCATGGGAGGGAATGTTCCAAAGTTCGAATACATCAATCTACGATTTTGTTTTGCTCATGTCCTTTGGTCACTTGGATATCTCTCTTGCTTACCATGACCCATATTTCTCTCATGCTTTAATCTGAAAGGTCATCTCTTTGTCAAACCTACGTCTACCATACATTAAATCGTATACCCTCCTCTATACCAGGTTGAATATAACTGACATTTGGCCTTCTCTCTGTGAAACATTAATAATTCCAAGTGTTTTTGCTAGTGTGGGAGTGATGGGACAGCAGAGACCATTAGTGAAGTGATGTCCTGTGCACAGACATCAACAGTGCAGTCAATGACATGTAAATCACAGTTTAGTCAGGCGGAAAATTGCCAGCTGGCTGTTAATAGGATGCTGTTTAACCAGGGAAGACTGGAAGGAGCAAGTGCTCATGTGCTTCATGAAGCTGAGCCTGTATGGACAGACTGATCACGGCAGCGACACCATTAATGCCAGCTAAAACTCAGCTGCATTGAAACACATATTAAGATTCGGTATGATAATATTCACCCCAAAGACAAACAGCTCTGAGAAACTATTTTTGTTTTGTTTTTGTTTGTTACTGATCCCAGTGTGAGAAGATTCACTGCACACAGAAAGGCAGCACAATCATTACCTCAGAAACGTAATTGCCAAGTTTATGACAGGAGTGAAGTGTAAATACAAAGCCATGGTGGCAAAGCTGAAGTTCAATTCATTGTGTTTATTTTTGTTGTCTTGCTTGTGAGCTGCTCCGGTGGCGAGTAGCGTGCTTCAGTGCTCCTCAGACATCAAGCTCAGTTCCTCAGCTTGCATGACAGTGTGGGCTGCTGTCTCACTCTGTCAGAAAAACAGGGCTTAGCTGTTTCCTCTATAAGCAACTCCTTTTCACCTCTGCAGGTCATAGTGACATCACATTCTGTGTGCATGAACATTGGTGTCCCCCCCTTTGTGGCAGCTTCCACTCTTCTGTGAAGGCTTTCCACAACATGTTGGAGTGTTTCTGTGGGAATTTGTGCCCATTCATGCAGTAGAGCATTTGTGAGGTCACACACTGATGTTGGACCTAAAGGCCTGGCTCACAATCTCCGTTCCAGTTCAGGGCTCTGTGTGGGCCAGTCAAGTTCTTCTACACCAAACTCATCCAACCATGTCTTTATGGAGCTTTGCTTTGTGCACTGGGGCACAGTCATGCTGGAATAGAAAAGGGCCTTCAACAAACTGTTGCCACAAAGTTGGAAGCATAGCATTGTCCAAAATGTCTTGGTATGGTGAAGCATTAAGATTTCCCTTCACTGGAAGTCAGGGGCCGAGCCCAAACCCTGAGGAACAGTCCCATGAAGAGGGGTGTCTGGATACGTTTGTCTGTATAGTGTATATGCATTAGACTTGTCTTCATCCAGGGAACTTTGGTGGTAAAACAGTGATTTGAAGCTTCATGCTCTAAACAGAGTCAAGGCAGCTCAAACTAAATATTTACAATTAAATTTCTTTCTTGTTCAAAAAAGTCATGTACTGAAAGAATGCTGTTCATTAGGATTTTATTTTTTGGAGGCAAATCAATGAATATATGTAATTTATACAGTATATGAGGAGCACATTTCTACAGTTTCATAATGTAAACAATCTCTGAAGAGAAATGTATTCAGTTTAAAAGGAAGCCATGGTCTTCTGTTTTAAACTATTTACATGAATTAAAATATAATTTATAACATCAGATACTTCAGCTTCTATGAAACTAGATTTTAACAATTCAAAAATACTGAAATGCCTTTGTCTCCACATTCTCAAGACATAGGAAATCACACAAAACGGAGAAAATAACACCATTTAAAGACATCCAAACTAAGTGGTGTATAAATAAAAAAAAAAAAGAAGAACACAAAATAAAACCAACATATGTAAAAATATAAAATCTCACTAGCAGTATTTACCTTTTTTCTTTTACCAAAAACTAAGTTAAAAAAGAAAAGAAATCATTTCTGTGAATTTGATAGTCATTAGATGTAAATAGACAATAAAATCAATGGTAATGAAAAACAATAAAAACAATGTATGCCCTTTATGTCAAAAGATTTTCCACCACCACAAAAAAAAAACAACCACTCACATTTAGCAGATTTGGACAGTTTGCAGTCCCTACTAAGTGATTATTTGACATTACTGTTGCCATCAGGTTTGACAGTTTACATTACATTATGTTGTGTATTTTAAACAATGGTATTGTTGAAATGTGACGGTCAGGCACATCTGTCCTGTAGGGGCTAATTCAATGATGCCAGTTTACAGATACGTTGTTTTATGAACTGAAGAAACAGGAAGTGACATAAAAACAAACAAGTGTTTGTTTTAGTGGGCCATGGCATTGAAAAAAAACATGATTTCTATAAAACTGAATCTGAATCACACTCTTTATTGTTTAAGCTTTATTTTTTGGTCAACTTGCCTATCAAGTTTTCTGGTTTTCTTGCCATTTTCCATTTTTTTTTTAAATGAAGAGTGGAAAGAAACGTATTGCATTCTGATGAGGGTTTATTCCCTTTGGAAGTTTTCTTTTTTACTTTTTTTTTTTAAATTTTTTATTTAGATTCGTTGTCCATTGACCTCGGACCCAGACCAAGCGGACAGCATTATTATGTTGAAATGTGTCAACGTGTTCTCAAAACACTGAGGAGAATGGTCAACATCAAAGTTTTCTATAAGAAAGTATATAATCATCTAGATATCTACACAAACACACAAATATATATTCATATATATATGTATATAGATTTTAATAATATGGCTATTGAAAAAAGTTTTAATTACGTCAGTAATTATTTAATAATAAACCACATTGGATTGGAAAGGAGTTGAGACAGTAATAATAAAAGCTAGTGGTAGCTTTGTTCACCCCCCACCCCAACTGATTTTTAAGGCTTGCCATGATGAAAAATGGGGTTGTTTCGATGTCATTCACCTCTGCGACAGTGGAGGTACCCTCACAGGCACAGCAACACCCACGGAAGAAATCCCAGCACCTGCTTTAGATATAGACACTGCTCCTCCTCCGTTGAAAGAGTAGGGCAACAGAATGAGAATGAGAGCCTTTTTCGGTTAGTCAAGATTTGCCAACTAAACAGCTTTGAGCATTTTGCCTTCAGTAAGAATATAACAGCTCAAAAGTAAAACAGAAGGTGAATTTCTTTTCCAATTGACTCGCCAATGTTTTCTTTTTCAAAGAAAAGCTAGTTTTGTCATGTCAGCAGTCATGGATCTGTCAATCAGGCTGTCTCCATGTTTTATTTCACCTTATTGCTCCATTATGTTACAAATTTGAAGCTGTTAGATTTGATTTAAAGCTTCACTTTTGGGATGAAGTGAAGGTGCATCAGGAAAACTGGGATTTCTTCAGTGTCTACTTCATGTATAACTTAGTCTGAACCTTTAAGCTGGTCGTTTCCTCCCTCCCACATTCCTTTACCAGAGACATATATGTGTATAGTTATGAGCTGTAATACAAGTCAGTGTTCAGTGCAACTGAGATTCGAACAAACCTGTGCACCATCAAAATGTTGTAGTAAAATAGTTACAACAGCTTCCTTTCAATAAGAAGAAAATATTGTAGTGATATTTCACTACTTGGGACCTTATTTGTGCAAGAGTATATTAATACAACTTGTTTTGTATGTGTTTAGGACACAGCTGACCACATTCTTCCTGCAGTTTGTTTTTCTTTTGTGTGTGTGTGTGTGTGTGTGTGTGTGTTAAACAGCAGTCTACATACAATACAGCAGCCTACTGAATCTGCAGCTCAAAGTGTTGTAGTTCAACAACCAACCTTACACTGTACATTGTTACCTCAATTTTTTTGGAAAGGCTGTTGTAAAGATAAGATTATTATTATTAAGTATTGCATTTCAAATTGCTTTTCAAGAAAACACAAATGAAACATTAAAAATATTTAGTAATTTCATAAACAGCACAGGAATCAAACCTTCTAGTGTGATAGTCTAAAGGGATCATTTTTGTCTTTCTTTTACAACAGTGTTGGACTTTATGTGAAACTTAATCCCTTAATTTTCTCCCTGTACTGAACAAACATGAACTGGTTGGAACAGAAGCGACCTGACCATCTCCTGTCTGATTAGCGATGGACTGTGACCCGCCACCTTTAAAAACAAACAAAAATTAAAAAAAACACACATTACATTTTATGTTTACGAGGCATAGTGCTATATACACATTTTATATTCATATATTATTTTCTTTTTTAACATGTAAACCAGCGCATTCTCTCACTTTTTTAGTAGTATACATACTAAGCACAAAAACTCATTCAGCTCTTTTGAGATTGGTTGTTGTTTTTTTCTCCTTTTGGACACCTTGTTTCAATCAGTTTGTATGGCCTAAACTGTTGTTGTTAGTTTTGGACATCAGTGAGCCTGGACAGAGACCACTTCACTTGCTGCTATGTTTTACTGAATAAGCCTTTGTACTTAGTGTGCGTTCCTAATAAAGTCAAAGGAGAATCGAGTGATGTAAACATTCAGTATTTTGTGTGTTACCTAGGAGTTGATTAGATTTACAAGGAAGAGGATGGGGTAAAGAGGAACTCTTTGTTAAAAGGTGATGAGTGTACCAGGGTTTGGGGAAGACCTGGAAACAAGGCCTTGAGCCCACTGAGTGACAGAAAGCGATAAGTCAGACTGCGTTTCTCATTGAAATTCCTGGGAAAAGAGAGGAGGAATGAGTAAATCAGTAGGAATGGCATGTCCCTGAAGAAAACAAGAAAATGAGGGCAAGGGAGAAGATTGGGAATCTTCCCCTCCAAACAGACTCAAGGACCAACCAACCACCAAGCCACCGTTCAACTCCTCCCGTCCCCTCCTAACTGACCTGCAAGCAACAGAAGTGTCCGACTCAAACACAAGACAAAGACAAAACACTCAGTTACACAAGGACACAAAGTCGAGACTCCAAGAAACAGACACGGTAAAAAGCGAAGGAGTTAGAGAAAGAGAGAAATTATCACCCTCAAAGGGGCTCTGTGGTAGAGAGAGCTGTAGTACTAAAAAGTGAAACACAAACCTCTAAACTACCCATGACCATCCTTCAGCTGGGGAAACCTCATACCGAGAACAGTTCTGACAAAAACAAAGGGATGGCTGTGAGGTAGAGATGCTCAGCTGATACAGTACCTCCCAGACGAGAATCAGATTCTCGAATGAAACTTTTCATTACTTTCAAGCCAATTCCTTGCTCATTCCCTGACTGTGTTGTAGGTGGTGGCATGGTCCCACCCGACTGGCAGGCTTGGAGGCTTTCTCCCCCTTCACAGTGGCTGCTACTGGCTGTGTCAGGAATGTAAATTAAGCGCTACTCGGACTGCACCTTCAGCCAGTCAGATGCAGTCGACTGGATGAGTAATCAAATCTACCTTTTTAAAGCACCAAAAAGCTCCACAATCTTTGGGCAAGCAAAAATGGGGAAAACACGATGCATACAATACATTCAGATTCTTGAATACATTCCATTTGAACTGGCAGATTCAACTATTCCAAAAGTGGATTTGAAACCCAATGTCAAGTGCTTATGTCAGCAGGAATAAAGGATTCCCAGCCAATACAAATAATTAAATATTCCATTTACAACGTGTAATGACTGATGGACTTTATGTAAAAGAAAAAGAAAGAAAAGACTGAACTTGGACGATCTGGACAAAGAGTGGATGTCACAAAGTTATACTGAGTTCATTACTGAAAGCGCCAATGGCTACCAACTTTATTTCCCCATTTTAGTCTTGCTTGCTGCAGTCCAAATGTAAACAGTAACTGTTGCATTAGCTGTGGCATTCGGGCGGTGTCATTAGGCTGCAGCCTTTATAGGACACATGTTCAGTGGGACCCTATCAAACATACATCAAGACCCATCTAGACACGGAAAAAATTTTCTGGAATCAACCGATGAAGCTTGCACATTTTTATTTGTAAACAATCCCTTTGTTCAGTGGATAGTTTTGATTTATGTGAAGAAATTTAACATTGTTTTTTTTGTAATTTAGAAGCAATTTAAATACTGAAACCATGTGAACGCCAGATAACTTTATGAAGTGTCTGACATCAATGGTCCTATACAATTTGGCATCATAGAACTAGATTCTCTAGGAAGAGTCTCTAGGATGGTTTAATGTAGCCTGTAAATAGCTTCTGAAATTCTGTCAGACTTTAAACTTCCTTGCGAATTTTGACAAAGTGGAACTCATTCTGAATCTTATTTAAGTTTATTTTGAGGTCAATTTTAGTTTGCATGGGTTAGGAACAATTCTGAGGTGAAATTTTCCCCAGGCCCAGTCAAAATCTTCATGAATGAAACGCTTCCCAAACAGAGCCTGCCGCAGCCAGTAGCAGAAGCCAAAATAGTCAGCATGGCAGAGTTAGAGTCAAAAGTGGGAAAGTGGAGGGCAGCAGAGACATTTACCTCCTTACAGTGCATAGATCAAATCAAGGAAGCACTACAATTACAAACCCCCCCCCCCTCAGAAAAAAAACATGATTTTTTTTTCTTCATTTTAGATTTGTAAACTTTATCAGTCATTAAATGATTAAATGTTTTTTATATATTCTTTGTCCATAATGCACACACAATAGATTTTAAAATTTATAACATCCACATTTTTTCACTAAAAGAAAGCAGGATTTTTTTTGTTTGTTTATATAGTTATATTTCTTCAATGGCAAACATAGCTTGCAGGTTCACCAACCGCGACTGGAAGAAAGAGGGAGGCTTGTTGTTTAAAGAAAAAAAAAACAGGACAAAGAACACGCACACGCAGAAACACACGCCACAACGATCAACGCAACACAAAAATAGCAAGGATTTGCTACAGAGGTCTCTCATGCCCGCTCTTTGAAGGCGAGGCGATAATGTCTCCAACACAGACAGCTTTGTTATTGTTGGACCATTGCTGTTCCTCCATTGCCTGTTAGCTCCTCTGGAATCCCAGTGGCTTCCTCGTTTTTAAGCAGTATCCTCCGGTGAAACTTAGAAAAAAAAAACAAGGTCCTTATCATTACTTTATTCCAATGGTAAAAATGTAAACATTTCGGGAGGTTGCCTTGCGTGGAGGTACTGAGAGGCCTGTCTGAGGTGCAGAGCCGCGTCATTGGAGGGGTGTTGCTGCAGTTTACTAAGGCTGGCCAGTCAAGGGTGCTGTGCTATCAGCGGTGCATGGACTTCTGGGCCTCTTTCAGCAGAGTGTCAAAGTCCAGTGCATCATACTTGCTCTTGACGGGTCCTGGACCTGCCTCATCTGCGGGGCAGGCAAAAGAAAAGGGAAATACACGTCAAATTCCAGGCCCTTGTAAACACTTCCTCGTGGACATGGACAAATCATTGCAGCTGGACAGCATCCTTTAAGCATAGCAATGAGGTGCAGGAAACTTAAGAGGTGATTTGCGAGTTCAAATTCTGACATGCAAATTTGTGCTATTGTCCAAAGGCAAATTGTCTTTTTGGTGATTCTTATATCTTGTGTCTTAAAAGCCTATTTTGTCACCCAGAATTAAAGATTTGCTTCACAGTGTTTAACTGATGCTATCTCTTGAGATGTGAAAGCCTTCAAACATATTATTCAAGTAGAAAAAAAAAGGGTTATCTTTCTTTATCACTAGGGGCCACCAGAGTTACCTGGCGCAATTTACTGTGAGTTTCAAGATTCAAGATTCAAAGATTCAAAGAGGTTTATTGTCATATACACGGTATCAACACAGTGTCATCTGATACTTGGGACAGGACAGGTAAGCAACTCCAAGTAGACGTAAGATAAATAAATAAAATAGAATTAAAAAAGGAAACATTGCCCACATTGTGGAAACAATATATGTCATGCTGGTTTACTGTGTGTATGCTCATTACCAAGATCTATGTAGCGTTTCCTTGTTAGCCTCCTTATGCCAGCCGTTCCATTCAGGAAAACAGTCTCTCTTTCTTTCCAGTGCCTCTGACCACCCGGCTGGCGGATCTTTATCACCCCACAGCGCTCCCTTCAGCCAGACAGGTAAAGAGAGAGATTCAGTAAGATACTGAGAGTTTGTTTTTGAGGAGGTATGGAAGGTAAACAAAGGCATTGTGAGAAATTAAGAATGATGAATGGACTGAAATGGTCCAATACTGACAAACTGCACCCTTATTTCATTTCAGATCCTTTAGTCAGATTTCATTAATCCCCATGGGGAATTTTGTCCTTTGCATCTGACTGACTGCCTGATTCCAACTGTGTGATAGCAGCAACAGTGCAGGCTCAGGGAGCAACTCCATTTCTGAGGTCAATGCTATGCGCAACAGAGTATTCCTGGCATCTAATGGACTGGTTGCACAACAGACATTGTGACTTGTCACAGCTGGACCAACGCAGATGGACATTATCCCAGTGAGTGTCCCTGTAACAGTGACAGTGAACCAGCCTTCACCACAGTCCTCTAGGTGAAATGCAGCAATCACTGATACACCTGTGAGTTTCCTCCTATGACGTGTTAAAATGCGTTGTGCTACCATCCATCCATTTTCTATACCGCTTATCCGTCAGGGTCGTGGGGGAGCTGGAGCCTATCCCAGCTGACTACGGGCAAGAGGCAGGGTTCACCCTGGACTGGTCGATCGCAGGGCCAACCACACACTCTCACACTCACACCTAGGGGGCAATGTAGAGTAGCCAATTAACCTAATGTGCATGTGTTTGGTATTGTGGGAGGAAGCCGGAGAACCCGGAGAAAACCCACGCAGGCACAGGAAGAACATGCAGGATTCAAACCTGGAACCCTCTTGCTATGAGGCGACAGTGCTAACCACTGCACCACCGTGCCACCCCATGTTGTGCTACCAGTCCGTTGTTTTCCTTTTTATGGCGCATGGAAACCAGAATGCCTGGAGTAACTCCCACACACAAAAAACCTATTTTTATTTATGAAACATTCCCATAAAGTATGTTCTATCAGCACACAGAGAAATCAGGACACCTACTCATTGCAGATGATGACTTTGCAGTCCTCTGTCTTGCCAAAAACCTGGAAACGTTTCCTCAGCATGTTCTGGGTCACGCTGGTTGGCAGGTTGTGGATATAAAACACCTGGCAGTTGTCCTGGCAACAGAGAAACCATGGCAACAGTCAGGACAAAGGACAATACAGAATACAGGTAGATTGAAGAAGAAACTGTATTCATTTCCATGCAGCCTCTTATTCTGGCCTTGCAGCTATGGCCTGAGGATGTTCACATTTAAAACTTGTGTATGGAAATCATCTTTGGATGTTTTGGAGCATAATCCATTTGAGAGATGTTGTGTAGTGTTCTTTGATGTAATTCAGCAGTAGGGTGTGAATGTTCTCTGTACCTCATCAGACTTGGCTTTGTTCCTCTGCTTGTCGTCATGACAGACCTCCGAGTTCTCACTGCAAGAGGACGAGAAAGGGAAGGAGAGAAACAGATAGTGAGGTAAGGACAGACGCAAGTTGGAACTGAAATGTCAGACATGAGGAAATGGCTGAACTGCAGCAAAAAAGGGAGACTTTCTTCCACTGACTGCAGTACAGCATCGCTCTCAGCATCAGAGTTTCTTTCACATTCCTATTTTCTCTGTTCTGATGTTATTCTGTGTGAGCCAGTCAACTCAGACTTTAACGTTCAAGGATAGAAATGAGACATTTTACCATAGTATCTATAAATAAGCATCACATGCAGTAATAGATCTCAATTCAAATTTTTTTTTACATCTAAACCAGAGGAGTCTGTGTCGTGAGACAGTGGGTTTGCAGTATGTATAAAACTTAATAGTCGTACTTGGTTACTCGGAGTGTCTAATCTGCCCTTCAGTAATGCAGAATTCTTCTCATCTTGTGTTCTTCTCTCATCAGATCGCTGCCTGTACCACATTCTTGCTTTTTATGAGAACATGTCACTGTTAATCTAATCTCCTTGACCCCATCTCTTTTTCTGTTCTCATACCCACTGTCTCTCTGTCTCACCTGGAGTCTGTTTTGCTGGCGGGGGAGTCAGGACACAGGTGGAGGATGGGTGAGGGTGAGCGAGACACAGGCGAGCAGTCCGCCTCTTCTTCTGAGTTTGGCGTTGTAGCAGCTGCCAGCTGGCATTCTAATGGCGGCGATGATGATATCACAACGGTCATTGTCTGCTTCTCAAGCAGCTCTTTGACTTCAGACACCGGTGGCTGTTCCCCGTTCTCCTTGCCCTTCCCATCCGATTTCTGATTGTCAGTTGTTTTAGATGTTAGGCTGCTAACTCCATCACTTCCCCCCTGTGCCTGTAGCATGGCACCAAACATGGCAGTGCTACGCTTGCGTCTCTCCCCGAGGCTCAGTGCACAGTAGTCGTGGTCACCAAAGTTAAAGTGGGTGTCATCGTCTCCGGCCTGGCCCATGCGCCGTAGCTGGGCATACAGCTCAGTCTGCTCTGGAAGCTTACGCTGGTGCTGTGAGCGACTCAGCCAGGCTGAGCTCTTTGCGGTGTTTGAAGTTGGGGGTACAGACTCACTGCCACCTCCTCCACCGTCACCACCACTACCTTTTCGTCCCTCTGCCGGTTTGAAGAGTTCGTCCTCCACTGGTTTGTGAGGGGGGGTGGTGGGAGGGGTCAGACCTGAGGGGAGAGGTGCCCATATGAGCAGGATGTGAACTAGTAAATAATGCCCACATAACCAACAGCTTGTTTTTTGTAAACAAATGTGATATAAGATGTTCAATGAGAACCATACCAGCTGTTTCCCCCTGTCCTTAGTCTTTATGCTAAGCTAAGCTAACTGGCTGTTGGCTGTAACTTCATATTGACATTAAAGGGATGAGAGTGGCATCAATCTTCTCATCTAACTCTCAGTAAGAATACATGTACTTCCCAAAATGCCAAACTATTCCTTAATGACATTTTCCGCCTGCAGAGTTCAAGTAGGAATCAATTCATGGATTCCTGTTACATATAATCCCACACAAAATAAAATCTGGTCACACTATATCTGTCCCTTATGACTATTACAGCTGTTACCCATTGACATCGAAGTAAATGAGAACAGAGTAAACCTGAGATATATTTACCTGCCGTTCCACACAGATCCACAGTCAATGTCTGCTCAAAAGGCTTGCTGCTGTACTGGGATTCTCTGCTGGCAAAGAGACAATAAACAAATTAAAGACTGCTGTGTCATCTTGTTGGAATCTGTTGTATTTTTCATCTTCAAGTCAAAAGGAGTTCAAACAGGGCACAAAAAGCTTTCGGTCAAATAAAAATAGAACAGCTTCAGATGAATTTGAATTATGTTTCTCCCTGTAAACTGTGCTGGCATCCTCATTTCTTATCACCACAACCATACGTACTCCTCCGTTCTCAGCCCTATTCTTATTTTGCTTTCTGTTTCTGGCTGTCTGTTCCTGTTTCTCTTGCTGCCACGAAAGACAGGAGCTGTGCCAAGTGGATTGACTTCAGGCTAGATATTCTTTATCCCTTACAGAGAACAGGGGTGTAAAATAAAAAGAACTTTTTGTCTTTTTGTTGAGTGCTTTAGAAGATAGTTTAATTTAGAAAATGGACAGATGCCAGAGGTTTGGACAGGAAAACATTATGTTTTGTAGCTGGTTGTAACTGGAGAAGATCCAGGGTTTGAGGGTGGTTAATTTAGAAAAGTAAGAACAGTGAGGGCACTGTGTCTGGCGCAGGTTAACTCATGAGTAAGCCAACCATGGGACCACATTCATTGGGGATCTCTGAATGAAATTGCTGAATCTGTGCTTGGTTTGTCTTGTTACAAGTTCAGAATGACATACAGTCTTGTGAAACATGACTGCAAAATGGGCTGACTCATGTTCTTACTGCCTTACAACTTTTAGAATCCAGTCTGGTCTAAACAGCGCTGTCAAACTTACTGTATGTTGAATGTAAAAATGTACATTATTACATATAGTACCGTATTGACTACAAGCCGCTACTTTTTTCCCACGCCTTGAACTCTGCGGCCTAAACAACGATGCGGCTAATCTATAGATTTTTATGGGCTAATTTTTACGGTGATGCGAAGAGGAAGACGCTAGTTTTAAGCGTAACTTTTAACAGTCATTTTGCGTGTCATGCACATACCGTCATCATGGAAAACACTCGAAAAAATGCATATGATGCAGCTTTTAAGTTAAAAGTAATCAAACTGGCTGTCCAAGAAGGAAATAGAGCTGCTGCACTTAAGCTTGGCATAAATGAATCAATGGTGAGACGTTGGAGACGGCAGCGTGAAGAACTGACGCAATGCAAAAAGACGACAAAAGCTTTCAGAGGTAATAAAAGCAGACGGCCCGGACTCGAAAACGTATGTCATGTTACAATGTGGACACCTGCAGCTTATAGTCAAGTGCGGCCTGTATATGTACAAATATTATTCTTTTTTTTAATTTGGTGGGTTCAGCTTATATTCAGGTGCGTTCTATAGTCCAGAAACTACGGTAAGTTACTCAGTAGTCTTAACTTTCCCAGCCTGCTAACAGCAACCTGAAGGCTTCGTGGTTGAACCGCAAAGCATTAGGTTATGTTATTGACACAAATACCCAAATAGGATCAGCACAATTAGTGCTGAATTCAAGAAATCACAGCAAAGGCGATTAACACAGTAATCTGCATGTTTACAGTCATTAGATTAACATAGCATTGAAACAATCCCCTGCTTCTTCATGGAATCTGAGCTCATAAATTAACTGCTGCCATGATGTTGAGTGCATTTCTTCAGTAATGTGAAATTAATTCAATGTTCTTCTGTATCCAATGAATATAGTAAAGTTACATGGACAGTACAGTAATTTTGCATGAAGAAAGGAGTACTTTGATCAAGCTACTACTGCATGATGAAACTCAGCAGGTACTTTCTACAGAGATACTCACCCTGTGGACTTGGAGTTGAGGGGCAGACAGAGGCAAGCTCGCTTTTCTGCAATCAAAATTAAGTCAGTCACAACCAAGTATCACATCACATAGAAGGTGTGCGTCTGTGATTGTGCAAATGTAGGCCAGGACACAAACACAGATGTGAAAATCACAGTGTCTCAGCTGGTGTTTTCTCACCTTTTATGTGACTCAGAACTCAGATTTTCAACTCCCATGGATCCCATGGACTATGTTTTACATCTAATGCTGAGGCACAAGAGCTGCAATATATGCAACTCTAATTACAACACTCACATCTCAAGGACATTCAGTAAAGCCTACATATCATTTCAGTGTACAGTGGCTTGGCTTAGCCAGTGTTAGCACAGAGCACACAAGACAAAAATGGACAAACTTAAATAGTTTGTATGATATATGGATTAGAATTATCCATCCATCCATTTTCTATACCGCTTATCCGTCAGGGTCGCAGGGGAGCTGGAGCCTATCCCAGCTGACTACGGGCGAGAGGCGGGGTACACCCTGGACTGGTCGCCAGTCAATCACAGGGCCAACACACAAAGACAAACAATCACTCACTCTCACACTCACACCTAGGGGGCAGTAGAGCAGCCAATTAACCTAATGTGCGTGTTTTTGGTATTGTGGGAGGAAGCCGGAGAACCCGGAGAAAACCCACGCAGGCACAGGGAGAACATGCAAACTCCACATAGAAGGGCCCAGACCGGGATTCGAACCTGGAACCCTCTTGCTATGAGATGACAGTGCTAACCACTGCACCACCATGCCGCCCTGGATTAGAATTAGAGGCATCCAAATAAAGTATACTACTAATAGGTATAAAAACTCATGGTGTGAATGTAGCCTGCATCTGAAGTTAATTAAATCTTTTCTGTCCATCTCACCTTTGTGGCAGCAGGGTTTGGCCGGCTCTGCGCTGCCGTCATGACCCGACATTAGATGCTCTGGCTGCAACTCTGTCGTTGTTCCCCCTCCTGCTTGAGTTGGCAGGAGTTTTACCCCCGTTTGTCCCTCCTGCTTCTCCTCTCTGCCCTTCTCCTCTCCTTCCTTTGTCCGTCCAGACCACAGCCTCTTGGCGAAGCGGCTGGGGAAGGAGGCCAGACGTCGGGAGCGCCGAACTGAGAAGGAGCCACCCTCCACTGCTGTCTCCTGCTGGCTTTGAGGCACCTCAGATGAGGAGTTTGCCCTCTCAGGGAAGGAAAAGTCCTTATGAAGCTCCACTTTAGGGGTGGTGGAGTTTGGGGAGTGGGCTGCGGCTGATTTAGCTGGGACAAAAGGAGCAGACACTCCTCCTCCGTTAGGGCTGTGGGAGTAGGGAGGGCTGTGCAGTCTGTAAGGCTTGCTCACATCAAACGAGCTACTCTGCTGCAGGAGCTCACGGAGCAGGGAGTTGGCCTTTATCTCCCTTCGCATCGCAAAGGGAAGCCTCCTTGGGACACTGCTGCCTGTCCCAGTCAAGCCCACACTGGTTCCAGGAGGAGCCACCAGGACAACTCTGCTGTGAGAGTTTATGGTGGCCAGACGGGGGGCTTCAGGTCTGGCCCGAGACCTATGGAGGTCCCGGTCCTTACGCTCCCAGCCCTGCTGCTTGCGTGAGGGCAAGCAGTAAGTGTGCATGTATGTGATCAGCTCCACCACTGAATTCAGTTCTTTCTCTGAGCTGAACTGAGGCTTAGCTGGCTCAGGGGGGACAGCTGCTATGACGGCCACGCCCTCGACCTCACTGCTGGAAGACTCCTCCTCTTCCTCTTCTTCATCCTCCTCTGACTCACTGTCCTCATCCTCTTCTTCCTCTTCATCCTCCTCTGTGTCTGGGACCAGGGTGTCCTCAGAGTCCTGAGCAGTGGTGAGGTGGCGGTGGAGCTCCGTGCACAGACGGCCTTGTGGACGCACAGCTCGAGGTTTCTGATGGAAGTCACTCTGAGGGCGGAGACATGGACGGGGAGACACTTCATCCTCAAAATGTTTCTGCTATGTAGACAGCAAAATGTTTCTACTGCAGTCACATATCAACACAAAATTAGTTTTATCTGGTTTTGCAAAACAAGCAGGCACCCTCTGATGGTGTTCGGACTTTAACGACCCACTAAACTGAACTGAACCGAACCAAATGAAGGTGAAATCACAAGTCTTTGATTGAGAACATGACACTAAAGTCTAACATTAGTGTTGAAACTCCACTGTAGTTGTGCTGCAAATATCACACTGCCTTCAGTTGTTCATGGGAACAAGAAAAATGTGCCACTTAACAACGAATAACACTCATGAACACATGGATCCAGGAAACACTGGACTTCAGACACGGTGAGGGATGATTCAGTGTACAGCCGAAAGGAAATGGCTGATTCTGAATTAGTCATACAGAGTAGAAAGAGAAAATGATTCACTGCTGTCCTGTCAGTCATCTGCCACAGCAAAGCCGCACTTTCTGGACCTGAAGCTCAAATACACACACACACACACTGTGTTTGAGCTACATGAGGTGAAGGAGGTCAAATGATGGATACAGACTTGGCTGCTTCCTCTGGGTATTCTGTATCCTGTCCCTGTAGCAGAGGGCTGTGCGAACGCTCACCACGCTTTATGTGTGCACAAGATAAATGACTGCTGTTGTAATCAGTTACCACTTGAAGCACAATGCTAGCAGCTATCCAATTACTGCTAAGTCATACAGCAGTAGCCATTGTAAATGTCCTGATGGCTAGAAAAAAGCCTAACAAAAAAGTGGGATGTGGTGTCCAAGTCAAACCAAGTATGTAACATTACTTTTACCTTTGGCTTGAGGGACAACAGCTGAGGGAATGTGCCAGGAAACCATAACACAGATCAGTCTGGACAATGTAGGAATGATCCAATGAATGATCAAATATCTCTTATACGTACTTGTCAGACTCTAGCCTGCAAACACACCTGCTGGAAGACTGCAGACTGCAGGCCCTGCCTGCACCAGTGAATTACTTCTCCTTTAACTCCTTTTACAGTGATTGGAATGAATGAGACATGAACCAGCGAATACTGAGACAGATTTTCACAGTAATTCGGGCCTCACCTTGACTAGAGGTCTGACTGGCCGAAGGTGCAAGCTTCTGTTGCTATAGCGCTGACCATGGACTCTGTCTTTATGTGCATCGATGCTTGTGGGCACATTGGGAGGAGTCAGCAGCAGCTTCTTCAGCTAATGAGGAAGAGGTAGAAGTGAGAAGAGAAGATCAGTCAGGCTGGTAATCAGCAACCAATGTATTTACTACAGTGGTGGGATGTTTCCACTATATGGAAAGCCGGAAATCTTATAGGGTTATGTTTAGCCTAAGGTATAAATGTTATAAAGATGTAAGCATATTAATAGAAATCAAGCTTAAAACTAAAACCATTTTCCACATTCAGCCTTTTCATTATATTCTGACTCACTGCAGATGGAAGTTTGTACGAGGGAATAATATGCAGAAGAGGCCAAATGGTTACATTTATCACACCCTTTAAAGCTGCTACATGGCACATTCACGTTTCCCATTAAAGAGTCGGACTCAGCCGTTTCTCTTATAGTAATTATATAGTAATATAATAATATATTCTTATAATAACACAGAATTTGACTTCTGCTCTTAGACCTTCTGCTTTACGTGGTTCTGGTCTCTTTCTCATCCCTCTTGGTGTACCAACACCTCTCCTTCTATCTCATCCTCTCCATTTTCTTTCCCTCCCCTCTTTCTCTCCATCCTCATGTCCTTTTATTTATAGTTTTCATAAATCTCTGCTACAATCCCCTCCCATTTCTCATCATCAGCCACACCTACTGTATGTACTTTTACCAGCTCTACTGGGTTTCTCATCTCCATCCATCCCCCTTCATGTTGTCTGCTACCTCATCCATTCCTTCTATCCATCCATCCATCCATCAGATTAAACATGAAGTTAGGATACAAAGAGGAAACATATCAAACCTGTCCTGAATCCTTCCCTGGGTATTACTTTTCAAATGGATATTAACACAGCTGCTCCTCGTTCCCCACTATCCTGTCATTGTTTTTTCATCCATCTATTCATCCATTCATTCCAGTGCCTAGCTTCATGACAGGGTTATCAGCTGATATAAATCAGCTTAGGGAGAAAATCCTGCACTAAGCTGTGCAGCGTTCGCTCTAGGAGAAGACTCTGTGGTAAATACAGATGTGATAGGAGCAGGCTTGGTGTACAGATGAGGGTTCCCTGAAGGCAACACTTTCCTCAAGCAACCATATTGGAGGAGAGATTCAGCAGTGTTCAGCAGTTCAGCACTGTTTCTATTCTTTGTTTCCATTGGCAACATACACTGTGGCCTAGAGGTTGGAGAAGCTTGTGATCAGAGAGTCACAAGTTCGATTCCCCCACCGGACAGGCAGGAAAAATTTGGGTGTGGCTGAGTGATTAATGTGAAAAAATTCCCCCCCCTCCTCCAATAGCCGGCTGATGTGCCCTTGAGCAAGGCACTTAACCCCCAATATGCTCCCCGGGCGCTTGATGCTGCCCACTGCTCCTGTGTGTGTTTCACTGCATGTAATTTGCCGGGTGTTGCATGTGTGTGTTCAACTAAGGATGGGTCAAATGCAGAAGACGAATTCAGTGTGTGTATGTAAAAATAAATGCTGCCAATAAAGTGATTCTTAATTGTTAATACAGCAATGGAATGGAAAACACTTTGGAAAGGGAACTGGAGCCAGTAAGAAACACTAAAGAACGTTTGTTAGACTTTTAACGTGTCAGTATGGAATGGAGTGTATTTGTGCAGCATTCACCCAGTCACACACACATTCATGCAGTGTTGGCAGAGACTACCATCTGAGGTGCAATAGCCATTCACACTCACACTGCGATGGTGGACGACTGCCTCTGGTATCTGCTCAGCTTACCCTCAACTACTTATAAACATTAAAACTGAGCTTAAGCTAACAAACTAAGTTATCAGCATGTTGCTTTGGTATATGAGCATGTTGTTCAGTAAGATACACATTTACATTAAATAACACAAAGGAGAATTATGTGTTGTTGTGATTGTCATTTTTATTTGCTTTATCAGACTATTCACCTTCAGTTAACTTGCAAGTAGACATAAAACTAATTTACACACGTCTCCTGTTTCTGCAACCTGTATTTCGTCAATATCTTTCTCTTGTAGGTGCTTTGATGGACTATCTGCCAGCCCTGACACCCCCACTCACCCCATCAACACGGCCATTCACACCCCCCACACCCCTGAAGTCATTCCACCAGTATCCACCTCGGACCCCCCCTCCTCCACCACAGCCCTCTTTATCCAGGAGGAGGACGTTAACAAGCTGTTCAGGAAACTGAACCCTCACAAGGCTCCTGGACCAGACGGTGTGTCCCCCTCCATCCTGAGACACTGTGCAGATGAGCTGACTCCAGTTTTCACAGATATTTTCAACACCTCTCTGGAGTCATGCCATGTGCCAGACTGCTTCAAAGCCTCCACCATAGTCCCAGTCCCCAAGAAGTCAAGGATCACTGGACTTAATGACTACAGACCTGTGGCACTGACATCTGTAGTCATGAAGTCATTTGAGCGCCTGGTTCTGTCCCACCTCAAGTACATCACAACCCCCCTCCTGGACCCCCTGCAGTTTGCCTACAGAGCCAACAGGTCTGTAGACGATGCAGTCAACCTGACACTACACTTCATCCTGCGGCATCTGGACTCCCCGGGAACCTACGTTAGGATCTTGTTTGTGGACTTCAGCTCTGCCTTCAACACGATCCGCCCAGCTCTCCTCCAGGACAAGCTGTCCCTGCTGAACGTGCCTGACCCCATCTGCCGGTGGATCACTGACTTCCTGACAGACAGGAAACAGCATGTGAGGCTGGGGAAGAATGTCTCGGACACCCGGACCATCAGCACCGGTACCCCCCAGGGCTGTGTACTTTCCCCTTTGCTCTTCTCCATCTACACCAACTGCTGCACCTCCGGCCACCAGTCTGTCAAGCTGATTAAGTTTGCAGACGACACCACCCTCATCGGTCTCATCTCAGACGGGGATGAGTCTGCCTACAGGAGGGAGGTGGACCGTCTGGTGTCCTGGTGCGGTAACAACCACCTGGAGCTGAACGCCCAGAAGACGGTGGAGATGATCATCGACTTTCGGAAAGTGCCAGCTCCATCGCTCCCCCTCACCCTGATAGACACCCCCATCTCCACGGTGGACTCCTTCCGCTTCCTGGGTACCACCATCACCCGGGACCTCAAGTGGGAGCTGACCATCAGCTCCCTCATCAAAAGGGCCCAGCAGAAGATGTTCTTCCTGCGGCAACTGAGGAAACTCAAGGTGCCTACCAAGATGATGGTTCAGTTCTACACAGCCATCATCGAGTCCATCCTCACCTCCTCCATCACCGTGTGGTATGCTGGGGCCACCGCCAGGGACAAGCTCAGACTGCAGCGTGCTGTGCGCTCTGCTGAGAAGGTGATCGGCTGCAGCCTTCCATCTCTCCAAGACCTGTACACCTCCAGGACTCTGAGGCGTGCAGGTCGGATCACAGCTGACCCTTCTCACCCTGGACATGGACTCTTTGTGAAACTCCCTTCAGGCAGGAGGTTACGGTCCATTCGGACCAAAACCTCACGCCACAAGTTCAGTTTCTTCCCCTGTGCTGTTAGACTGTTGAACACAACTGACTAACATGCTGCCCTGCACCTTAGCAATTAATTTTGCTCATTCACTGTCCACCTGCAGTTCATTTGCACTGTCTACCTCACCCACTTGCACTATACTCCACCCTGCACTACCTTACTTTGAACTACCTCCAGTAAAGTATTTATTTCACTTATTTTATTTTGTGTTACCTTATTCTATTTTATTTTTATTATTTTTTTATTTTTTTATTTTATTTTATTCTTCAATTATATGTTACTGTTATGTTCTATGTATGCACCAATCACCAAGACAAATTCCTAGTAATGTGAAACCTCTTCACTTACATGGCAATAAAGTCTTTTCTGATTTGTACTCTCATTTTTCCCTCTACTGCTGATGGACGACCCTGTGTTAAAAAAGTGCTGTATAAATAAAGTATTACTTGCGTTACTTTTAAGCTTGGAAATTTATTCATCTACTGGACATCAATGATAACCCACCTCTACTTTAGCCTTTATAAATCCTTATAGGCTTTGGCATACGTCTTTATGAGAAAGTAATGGGAAATGTATTAGAGAGAAACTTCAATATAAATCAAACCAATGAAGCAGAAAGCACATAAAGTTTGTTGTTTATAATCGTGGTTGTTCAGTTCATGGTCCAGAGGTCATAGTTAAATTTATTTCCAACACAATCATTGTAATCCTTTAATGAGCGCAACGTTACCCTGACCAGAGCTGGTTGTAACCACAGAATACTATCTGGGTCAAATGACTGACAGCACGATGGCTTACATCACTAATGGGGCCACTATGGCCCTTTGTGGCAGAGCCAACTTGGCTCAGCATGCGTGAGGATGCTCTTCTGAGAGTCCCATTGAGGAAAGTGAGGAGCAGACTGAAGGTTCGTCTCTGTGTGAAGCACTGGAAGCTTTCTGACAGGGTCCGGGCCACTCAAACACTCTGCTGCTGCACTCTACCCTACTCTACTGTGGATGCCTTCCAGAGCTCCACTGGCAGCATCAATGGAGGCCTTGTTCTGTGCTGGAACACACACACACACAAACACACACACACAAAGACTGCAGCCAGACTTGAAATAACCTATAAATTTCTCCATTTTCAACATTAAATTAAAGTACATTGAACACAAGCTTGTCATGATCTCATGTTGCCTTATTTACAGACACCCAGGAAAGTCATGCAAATTAATTCAACAAAGACATCTAGTTGTCTACATAATTTTTTTAACAATCATGACATGACTGTGAACTCCTTCATGACTGATCTCTTTCTCAAATCATATAAAGCCCTACACAGAGTCTTCTGTATGTCCCTACATATGTATTTATATACCCTCAGTTACTGACTCTAAGCCCAAATTAAGATATTTGGCAGACTTTAGAGAAGAATATTAGACAGGACGAAAAACACAGAACATCTTTTTGTGGTGTTCAGAGACTTGGACAGTGTGATGAGGAGTACTGCAGTTATTCTGGAAGCTCTTCATAAATACATTTTCCCCTGTCTAATTATCTTTAAACACATCTCTAATGATATAGTCAGATTTTTATTAATCACGTATTCTATTAATCAGATTTCAGTTGAGAAACCAGATCGTATGTGTGACAGTGAAAGAGGGAAAAGGCTGAAACAAAAGAGAATCAAATGTTCCCCAATCGCTTTGTCCCAACCACAGGCTGATAAGTCAAAACAATCAGCAAACATCATTCACAGAATCTCAATGAATGAATGTATGGCAAATAAAGAGATATATAAAGAAATATGAAATAAGTTGTGAGTGTCTTGGTGTCCCCGTCAGACACAAAGTCCTGGGGACAACCCGGTTTGTCTTATAACTCTGCACTGCAGAGCAGCTGTTTGCTGCAGTCATGACTGCCCCACAGAAACAAACCAGCAGGACAGCAGCGCACCAAATGGCATCATTTCTAATTAATTAAAGTTAAAAAAAGCTTTAGTAATCACTGTTTTAACCAAGGAAAAACGATTCGATTCCCCCACTGGAGGGGCAGGAAAAATTTGAGTGTGGTGGAGTGGTGACCATTAGCTGACTGATGTGCCCTTGAGCAAGGCACTTAACCCCCAATTTGCTCCCCGGGTGCTTGATGCTGCCCACTGCTCCTGTGTGTGTGTTTCACTGCATGTAATTTGCCAGGTGTTGCATGTGTGTGTTCATCTAAAGATGATTCAAATGCAGAAGACGAATTCAGTGTGTGTATGTAAAAATATATATACTGTCAATAAAGTGATTCTTAATTCTTAAATTCATTGATGACCAATTAATAGGGTAATATTGTAGAATAATTCTAACCACCATGTGTGCAATTATCCAGTCTTGGTCATAACTGACTGACAGGTCTATATAATCAGGGCATACATTTTTAAATTTTATGTTCACTCTTTCTCCTTTATGTTAGCATTAGATAAGATAAGATAATCCTTTCTCAGTCCCATTACTGGGAAATTAAAATGTCACAGCAGCAAACAGGATATAGAGGGTGCAAAGCATGCAAGGATAGGAAAGGAAGGATGAGCATTCAAAAAGAATAAAAGAAAAGAAAAAGACTATTCACACTAGAGTCCCTCAAGTTATGATTAGTGGATGGATTGATTATTGTACCGATTTGTTTCAGCGACTAAGTATGTAGGTACTGATCCTTGTAGTAGTGTTACATGAGTAAGGATCATTGCACAGTTACTACTACACATGTATTATTGCAGGTCTGGCGTGACCATTTGTCCCATTATTGCACATGATTTATTGTCCAGTTAACACATTCAACAGCTTAAATGTCCAGTCTATCAGCTGTGCTTGTTGTGGAGTCTGACAGCAGTGGGCAGGAAGGAGCGGCGGTACCTCCTCCACACAGAGCGGGTGGAGCAGTCTGTCACTGAAGGAGCTGCTCAGTGCTGTCAGGGTGTCCTGCATGGGGTGGGAGGGGGTCTCCAGCATGGACGACAGCTTGGCTATCGTCCTCCTGTCACCCACCTCGTCCACTGAGTCCAGGGGGCAGCCCAGGACTGAGACTTAGCTTTCCAAATATTCTTTTATGGACATGTCTAATACAGTTTGAGTGTATGAATGTATTGGTTGCATGACACACAAATCAATAAACAATATAAATGTTCTGAATTATGCCTGGAACTAGTTAATATGATTGGCCACATGCATGTGAGTCCAATCAGGCTCATAAAATTCTGTACACATACAGTATACAGTACCATTTTTCACCAGCAGAGGGCAGTGCCACCCCCAGGCCTCAACATTAGTGACAGCAGTCATGTGACTGTAAACTACTCATCTGAAGGAAACAGGGGTTGATGAGTGAGTGCACGCGCACACACACCCATACACACACACTCACATCTGGCAGCTTCACTCGAGCAAACAGCATAATGTTATTACAGCAGGCTTTTCTGTGTGAGAGGATGTGAATGTCAGGTTGCTATTTTTGCCTCTGGTAGTTCAGGCGGTGGAATCAGAGTGAGGATGCAGGATGATGTGATTGATATACAGTAAAGTGAAATATTCTGACAGCAGGCCTGGAGTTGGTCCTGGAATTACTTGTGGCTCACTGGGAATATCATTTATAATATCATTCTCTTAAGCTCTTTATAGGAATTAAGTAGAATTTTTTTTTCTTGGACAAACAGGAGAACAATACATCCAGACTGAACATTAACCAGGCAGAAAAGGACAAACAGAGGTCACAGAGGAGATCTCATATGAGTTCTTGTAGTGTAAACAGCAATTTAAGCTGTGAAAGGTTTACTGCAAGTGAATACTGCATTGTATACAGTTCTGTAGTTTTTAACAGAGACGATGAAGATGGAGCATTTCATTAATTTACAATTAGAAAAACTGAAACATTCACTCGCGTGAATATTTTTGGTTGATCCAGTGCTTTATAAAAACACTCAGTACTGTTCACTATGACCTGTTTATGATATTAGGTATCTCATAACTTCAGACAAAATCCCTCAAGACTGGATGAGACTTGACTTGTCACTTCCTGAACCAAGATGATGCTGGTGGGGAATTATTTTTGAAGTAAACAGCAGAGACAGTGATAGAGGATGGAGCATTGGTCTAGCAGAAATAGTGGTAGTGATGATAGTAGTGGTCCTCTGTGGTGGTGTGACGGAAAAAGGGACCTGTGTGCATAAGAGAAAACTTTTGTTTTCTTGCCAGCATTAGAGGAATGAAGGAACAACCAGGACTGAGATTGTTACTGGAAAAACAAGCTGGAATGACAGATGCAGTGCAGGTGCATCATGAACGTTTACTGCAGCAGGACACATTACTGTAATGTACTTTCTCAGCGTCACACTGCTTCCTGGTCTGTTCTGGTCTCCTGAACTTGATCCTTTTCATGATAAAGGAATATCATAATGTTTGCTCCCAAAGTAATTGACGCCGTGCCAGAAAGTGACAAGTTGACAGTTCATGTTATTGGGGATTCTTCAATAGTTTACACTGTAGTTAGGTTCTTCTCAGGTTCTTCTCAGCGTATTACAGTCACCACAACCTTGTCACTTGACCTTGTTCTGAGATGGAGGAGGAAATCGAGAAAACTGCCAGGCGTAACTGATTAACCATGCAGCCTACACTTGGTTTGACATAAGTTGACTGATAACCAAAGAGTCTTCAAGGTGAAACAAGGACAGGTCAGTCGTGAGTGCAGCAACAATGTTTTGGCATACAACAGCAAAGGCAATGAGATCCGGGGGCCTGACCTCTTTGTATTGCTGACTTCTTGTTTTGGACTAAACAATACCTCCATGCCATTTAACAGTAACAAAACCAGTTTTGTCTCACTGTGTACCGTTTGCTGTTACCATGTCAGCATAGCGTTGGCCACACACTAACGGCTATTACAATGAGGTTTCCTCAACTGCCCAAACTATCCTTATTCCTGTCCTGAACCATCAAGGGCACAACAGTCAATTCCACCAATTTGGAAGGAATGCCTTTTCCTCTGGTCATCTGTCTTTTTGATTCCCCCTCAGATCCTGTAATGCTTCCAAGAGTGGCTCTTTAAACTATGAGTTTTTGATAGTTGATGAGACATATTGCTCTCAAAACCTCAACCTCATGGTGGGGCTACAGGAGAAGTCAGGGGATCACTAAAACCTCTGGAGTTCCCTCTGTTTACTTCTTGTTGCCTAATGTCCAGCCTTTCATTGTACAGCATAACATACCTCCTCTGTCTTCAGTGACACACTTGTTTTATAGTACATATATCGTTGCAAAGGGGAAAGCAGTGTAGCTCAGTGAATTTTTACGCTGTAGGCATTCAGCCATTCAGGATGACTCTTCCCCACCAAACAATAGTATCTTTGTAGACTGCCACTGAATCACAGCGCACCAGAACACCTTGTAAGCAGCCCCATTTGCTGTGGAATTTAAGTCAAATTAAGGAAGCTGGCGGTATTCATCTTGACAAGCGCAATAAGGTCGCATTACAGTGGTAATCATAAGTCATTTATTACAGGGAAATAGCTTCCTGCTTCAGTTAAGCTTTGGAGCCAAGTGTATTCTTCTGACAGCAAAGAGGAAAGTAGGTCACAATATTTGCTGTAAAGAGATAGCGTAGGTCCTGTGCGGTGAGATGGAGGTTTAGTGGTTTTTGGGGGTGATGATGTTTAGATGCAAGCAGAGGCTGAAAACAGGAGGGAGGAGAGAAAAACAAGGTTTGTTCCCAGAAGTCTGTTTCGGGGAATGATGGAGGGGCCTATAGAGGGGTAGAGAGGCATGAAGCAGCACCGTGTGAAAAGACTGAGGGGAGTATGAGGGGTTCAAAACAAGCAAACACGTGAACTGGTGCTGAAAGACTACTCTCTAAAGATTACTAAACTCTTTAAGTCCTAAAGACTTTGGATGACTTTTAACCTTCAATCTAAATTCTGATCTGAGTGAATTAGGCTCTATCACAATCTGGTTCTCATTTTATCATTTCTATCAATTATTTCAGGACATGACAAGACCACTAAAACTTTTACACTACTATTTTGTTTTTCAGACTTTAAGAGGTTTCTGCTACTAGCTTACTTTTTAAAACTAGTTCCAGTGTTGACCTTCACTTAATTAAAACTTAAATTCATTACTATTTAGTTTAATTTCTATACAAACACGTAAGTGCACGTGGTCCTTAGAAATACGAAAATGCAACACATACACACACACACATCCACACACACAGCACGAGACTGGATGAAAGGTCGCCATGTGGCTCAGCACATCTCTGTTTTCCTGGAGTTAAAGGCAGACTTTGAACCTCATCGGCCAACAAGGGGACATCAAGGTTAGCAAATGAGACACAGATTAAGATTAAGAGCAAAGAGTTCTGGAAATTAAACCAATTATAACAACCTGTCATGTTTGTCCTTTGTAATGTATGATGTTTATTGCATGTATGTTTCTCTCTCTCTCTCTTTCTCCTCTCTGTCCTGTCTACCTCTTCTTCTCCTCCTTCACCCAGCTGACTATCAGCAGGATGGTTCTCCTTTGTGAGTTGGGTCCTGCTCAGGGTTTCTTCCTGTTAAAAGGGAGTTTTTCCCTGCCACTGTCTGCTTGCTCGGGGGTTCAGGCTCTGGGTCTCTGTAAAGCATCTAGAGGCAATTTTCATTGTAAAAGGTGCTATATAAATAAAATTGAATTGAACTTAATTGAATTGGAAAGGAGAGGCACATTGTGGTGGGATCCTAGGTGGACAGACAGGATGGTGTTTGAAACATTTATGAAAGACTGCTGCAACCAGCAGCGTTTTGAGCTGTAAGACACTTTTGGATACCACTGATAAGATGAAGATACATGAGAGTGTTTGAGGTGAAGATAAAGTTCTTAAACAGGGGTAAATGTTATGATATGGGTTACAAAAGAGAGGTGAGGGACCCTCAGGGGAAGACGGAAATGAGTGTTCTGATCAGAGCTCTCTCAAATACATTGTCCAGCAGCAAAAGACAAACCAGCCCATCTACAGAAAGTATAAAGATCTTCTTACAAGAGATGGGTCCTCTGTCTCAGCCCCCCGGGACTGACTTAGGTCCTCGGCGCTGAGAAGAAGATTGTCTTCTTCTTCTTCTACTTCTTCCCGGTCATGCTCCTCCCCGAGGACAGGGAATACAGAGAGCCCGCCCACCTCAGCATCCACAATGCCATCCAAACTGTCGGTCAGAGCGGCGAGCAGAGCCGCGTTCTCCTCTTCTATCTGTTGAAAACACAGTGACAACAATGGGTGACTGCACAGTTTACAGGAAGGGTCAGCAAAAGGCCTCTTCTTCAAAAGTTGAGATTCAAAGTACATTCTTGGCTGTGATAATTTTACTATCTTACTAACTACATGGACAGGAAGTTCTGAAAGTATCCTGCTTATTTAACTTGTACTTTAATTAGTGATTAACTATATTCCCCAGAATTCAACAACATGTCAGGTTAAACAGCATTAGCTTATTGAACGAGAGTCACCTTTACTTAAAGCCAAAATAACTGAGGCCACAATGCATTCTGGTCTGTTGAATGTCAAAGTGAAGTACAAACCTTTGAAAGAAACCCATTAAATAGAACATTTTATGCTCTCAAATATTTTTGAAGAAAATATTTTGAGTAATTTAATATTGTGCACAGCAGCCAAAGCACCATAAGCCAATAATCAGTTTGTCTACCTGATAATTCTAATTTTCTAAACCTCGTGTAACCTGCTATCCACAGAAATGAAACAACAGTCACATGTGAGTCACTTGATCTTTCAGATAGTTGGAAAACTACTTCCATACATCCTTGCTTCTTTTCCACCTTATGGTTGGGATGATCTGACCTCATCAAAAAGAACAACACCTGGGTCAGCAGAAACATAAATGAAACCGTGCTTATCAACCTGTCAAAGCTGTCTGCCTCTAATGTGATGCTTTGATTCTCTTGGTTTGTTTTTCCATGAGAGGTAATATTCTTTTCACTTTCAACTTTCAAGCATGGAAATGGTCAACTTTGAAGATTACGAGCAGAAAATATTGTTTGTCATTTCAGTTGAAATCTTTTCCCTTTCGTCTTATCAGTCCACATGGGGGTTGTTTACTGCTCTGGAGCTGCCATCTTGCTGAGAGCAGAGTCTGGTGGAGAGGTGATAGAATGGCTGGCCCACAGGAAGCCACCAAGCTCCATTCATCTGTCTCTCCTTTTTATCATCCAGCTCTATCTGTTCTCACCTGCAAAACTATTTATTATTAAATTTACTCTAAGGCTTGGTGCCTTCCTTTCTCTTTGCTGGGTGCTACAGTTTATAGAAGATGAAATTCTCTACGGGATGTCAAAATCATAGCCATAAACAGGGGTGCACATAACTGGTATGCAGGTACGCAAGGGAGACAAAAGTCAGGAATGCGTAATGTTACTACTCGTCTTTGCGTACTTGACCGTCACGTTATCAACACAGTCAAGTACGCAAAGGGGCGTAGGAACACAAATGACATTTCGCGTTTCTGATTTTTGTTGCACTTGCGTACCCACGTACCAGTTACGTGCACCACTGGCCATAAATGAAAGTTAAAGTTTGCAGGCATATTAGTGATATTCCTGATACTTACAGCTGTTACTCACTTTTCGATATGGTCTGTGTCATAGTGGATGTATCATAATCAAAAAGGATTTTTCCGCATTATTTGTATGCTTGTCAAGTCAAGTCAGCTTTATTTGTATAGCCCATTTTTATAAGCAGTTTGTCTCAAAGGGCTTAAGGGTTTGTATACTCAAAAGCAATCTTTGATATTACCTGATTATATTAATTAAATTAGAGAGATACTGATTAGATAATAATTAAGTTATGCAGTGAGTCAAAGAAGTCAGCATAATGTAACTATTTTATAATTATTTACTTGAAAATAATACTGCTGCATATGTAGCATTATTATTATGAACGTAATATAATTAGTCTAACCTTTCTAACTCTGTCCAAGGTTAAATGAAGCCCACAAGATTCCAATGCGCTGCTGTAAATAAGACGCATATTGAAGGACAGCAGGGAGAGCTGGGGGCCTCATCTATCTGCTCATCACTCTATTTATTACTGTGTGTTTATAACCGAACACAGTCTGACCCTCTGCTCTGTGGTATTACACTGATCAATACAATATTGACTAAAATATAATCTGCCAGGGCAGAAATTGGTGGGAAGGTGGCAACAGAGAAATGGAAAGCTGAGAAAAAAAAATATCCATTTTTCTTAAAAAATATCTGTGCAAGTGATGCAGGGAAAACAACCAGAGAAGCATTCAAATCAAGACAAATCAGAGAGAAAAACATGAAAAATGGGACGATAAGAACAGAGAGAAGCAGTTACAAAGATACAATACTTGTCAGTGTCAACATCTCTTGCTGCTACTGTACTCTGAGTCAAGATGTTAACCGTGCTGTAAAGTTCTGCATTGACAGCAGGAAGACAAGCAGTCATTCAGGTGTCAGCTAATGGGAATTGAAGGAGAATAAAAACTTAAAGAGTCAGAGAGTAAAGACAGAGACAGTCTGTGTTTCCTTCACCTGTAATCCCATCATACCTTGCTCACCTTCCTTTAACCAATACTCTGCATCAGAGCAATTTAAACCAGCATAGTTGCATTTCACAGCCAGTCAGGTGGGCCTAAATGCCACTTTGTCCTTTCACATCTTTTTATTATTGAGATACACTCAATTTAGCCTCTGTAATGGGACCATGAGATATCGCCGGATCAATAGAAAATCAATGATCTAGGGTTGTCTTCCATGTGGAAAAAACTGAGGAGGGTATTCCCTGATTTCATCCAGCAAGGACACCTAATACTGGCGCCTCAGGACTTTCGCTGACCCTGAAGAAGCAACGAGCCTCCTCTAGCATCGTGGTATATACTGCATAACAGGAAATTACTTTCTTGGCAGTGTCCTCTGAGACATGCTGCAAAACTCCAAATCTCAGAGTCTGCATGTTCCACACAGGAACATGTTTTGTGATGAGTTCTGCAGCATGATTCTGGCCAGCGACCTCGTGCTCTCCTCACCAAAATCTTCTACAATGACAGATATTTTGATAAACTGTGGTGGTAATAATATAAAATATGGGTAATTTGGCCTCATATGTTGGGGATGCCCTTCATGGAGTGGTTACTTCCTCCTCATGTCCGCGTGTTCAGACATAGCATTGCTTGCAAAATCTGATAACACACAATAAGCTAACCCCATCTCAACCATAACTTTAACTCAAACAGGACTTCACAACTCTGTAGGTTGTCCCTTATTAGTGAATCCACAACAACTCCAGCCGTTACTTTAAAGTTTAAAAAAATGTCCTTGATATATTAAGCAATGGGATCAGCCATTAGGGTATGCCTACATTGTGGTTGAATCATTGTTGTGTTTAGAGTTTTTTCCAAAGCAAAATCGAATTTGAGAACTTTGCAGTTGAGGTGGGGTTTTGTGTATTAAGAAACCTGAAGCACTCTAAATTGAATTTTGCTGTTGAATTGGATTATTTTCTTGCGTAGGGACTTGTTTCTGCTGTCATTTACACCTCTCTCTTAGTGAAGCCGAAGCCTGTACACCAGACTCAAAGAATGCAGGACTACCTAAAGATAATTTTAGAAAAATCAATTTCTGATGTCTTTTATTTGTGGTCCTTGCCCATCCATGGATGAAAGAAACATCAGTTGTACAGAATATTTGAACTTTGTTTTGGAGGAGAAGCCTCACCTCAAAGAGCTCATCTGCCGTGCTGTAGTGGATGGAGGCTGGTGAGGCATCTGCTGGCTGGTCACTGCACCACTGAAGTTCGCTGAGACAGTTGACACTGTCAAAGTCACTGGCGTCCAGTTGGGAGAGGTCAATGTCCGGGAAGTCGGTGTCCAAACGGTCCGAACACACCTCCTCCTCCCCATACTGAAGATGGAAAAAGAGGGAAGAGGTCACATCAGTCAAACACTGAAATTAAAGGAAATGTCCCATGCAGTTTGTCTTTTTTGAGATGCTACAAAATTGCTTGAGTGACTTTGTAAACCATGGAGATGCTGTTCACAGCTGAAAAGATCCTGGGTAAGCAATGAATGAGTTTTCATGCTGGTGTCTGCTGCTTCGGTCACTTCTGTGATCACAGAGGAAGTGACGTTTCCTCTGTAAGTGCTGCTCTCTAACAGAAGTTACCAAACATGGGGAATAATACTGTTCCCTCTATAAGACTGTCAAGGCTGGTGTTTGCTGTGAAGCTCATCGCTCAGCACGGCAGTGCCACTGTTAGAATTAGGGGCTTGGTTCCCATTGGGCCACCCTTTGTAAAATATGCATGCAGCTGAAGTACCATGAGGCACTTTGGATAAAAGCCTCCATCATCTGGTATATACTGTAAATCATCACATTGTTCACTGCTGGAGCCACAAGAAGCTCACATCAACAGCCCCTCATCTCTCAACAGCCACTCATTACAGATAATGAGACCTTCATGTTAGAAGATATTCGACAGTGAAACCAATAAAGGAATCTGCCCAGGCACAATGCAGCATTAATCGGGAAATATGTCACATACAGCAGAAGCACAAATCTGCAAGAGTCTTCATGCTTTCATCCTGCACATTTCCTAAAGTGAAACCAAAGCCCAGCAGGTCTTTAGATGACGGTTCCCACTCAATTGAGGGTGTGTTCATCAGTTTGTCTGCGAACTCTTTGGTCACTGTGGCACAAAGTTGATCAATCTTTGTTTTCCATGTTTCATGCTGGATTGAGGAAAAATCTCCTGAAAGCCTCCTTAAGACCTCTAAATTTCACACAAATAAACGATCCCTAAAGATCTCTGCACACCCTGACAACTCTGAAACCAAGAATCCTCAAAATGCTTTTAACAACACCTGGAAACCTCTTAACCCTCCTGGAACATTCTTAACAACTCTCCAAATACTAGCACAAAAATCTTGAAACATAAGCCCCACTTTGTGATCTACTGAACTACTGTTCCAGGTTAAAGTTATGAGCCATGTGGTCTGCAGTCACAACACGTGGCTGAGATTCAGGCAGCGACAAGAGCCATGTCTCTGAGAAAACAGAACAAAGAAGAACAGGAAATGTGACTCAGTGAGAAGGGAAGTGACTACAGCCTCTTGGAGGAGGAGAATGAGAGAGGAAGAGGAGAGACAGGAGAAGAGAAGGGGGACATGAAGGGAAAGAAAGAAGTCAAACTGGAGTTTTTACTAACTGTGTACTTGTTTCCACAGAAGTGCAAGGGATCAGAGTGCTATTGTATGATCAGGATGCACGCTCACACAAAAACACACACCTCCTCTTCTATTCATCTCACTGGGTGAGCAGACAGGGTCGACCAGTTTCACCAGCCAACATCCAGTTGATAATGGACATTTTTCATTGACTATCAGGTTTCATCCAGAGGAGGGTTTTGGGGTTGTTTTCTGTGGCTGTTTTTCAGGGGCTGGTCTTTAAAGAGAGGAGTCACCTCACTTTGATGATTTGGTTCAATCAGCAGCTAGCAGTCAGCTACCCCCCCCCACCCCCCCACTACACACACACACACAAATTCCACATTAGCCTCTCTTATCATGTTGTTGGTGCTTTGATATTATTTATGTTTTCACAAACTGTAAAGCAGAGTTCTACAGACTCTATTGGGGAAGAGAAAGAAAAAGGCAGGAGGAGAAGGAGCTATGAAAAACAAAAGGCTCAATGCAGTGAGATGTAGAAAAGGAGAGATGTAGGTCAGAAGAGAGAGAATATAAAGAGTGATGGAGGAGGAGGGATGGGAAGAAGGAGGAGGGGGAGAGCAGTCGTGACTCGATGGAGAAGAAGAAGAAGGGAAGGTGGGAGGAGAAGAAAGATGAGAGGGGAGAGGATGTCCTCTATAAGACCCTCTCACTGCTGATGCAGGTGTGTGTGTTAGCATGCAGCTCACATCCCTCTCTCACGTGCTCCTGACTCATCCCCCTCCACCACTCGTTCACTCACTACATCCTTCCTTTCCTCTCTTCCTCTCTCCTTCCCCCTGCCTTGCTTCACTTCTCTCCTCTTTTCTTCACCTCTTCTTCCTTCCTTCCTTCCTTCCTCCCTTCAGTATCTTTTCATGTACCCCATTCTCTTTCTCCTCATCATCTTTCTTTCCTCATGATCTTTTTCTTGCTTTCGTCTTTCCTTTGCTCTTCTGCTGTTTTCTCCTCTCCTCCCCCATCTGTCCCCTCCTGGCATTTTCTCCTTTCATTCTCCCTTGTCATCTTCCTCCGAATTTCTGCTCCCTTTCTTGCCTCCTTTTTGTTTTCTCCTCGTCCATTTGCTTCATCTACCTTTCTCTTCTGCATGATTCCTTTCCTTTTAGCGTATCTTCTCTCCTTCTTTCCTCCCTTCTTCCCCTCTCTCTGTTTCTCTCCAGTTTTCATTTCTCCCTTTTTCTTATCTTTCCTGCTCTCATCTCCTGCATCTCTCCTCAACATGAACTCAGGCTGATTGATTTCTTTGTTTCCACTCATCCCTCGCTCTTTCCCTGCTTCTCTCCATTGCAACCATCAATCAATAAAAGCATCCTCGGCCATAACACACACACACAAACATGAGTCAGCACATGAACAACACGTATGTGGTGCTTGTCTGAACCTCCTCTCTGATTGGCTGAACATGTCCCCAACGCCGCACTGTCTCTGAATAACAAAGAAGCAGCTGATGGCGACACAACATGAGGGTGGAGGAGCTGCTGCAGCAGGTCTGTATTTGATGACTGAACATTGTGGTGCGTTCACTGTCAGAGTGCCATGACTTCTGACCTCATGTGACGGAAATCCTGTATTCTTTTCTTAAAACAAAACACTTCACGTTCTTTTCTTAAAACAAAACAGTCACTGCTAACCATCTAAAACATGATGACAATTTCAGAATGAGTGAAAGGTTGTTCTGATAGTATAGAAACAACAAGCGATGACAACAGAGAAACGATAATAGAACACAGGCTCCTTAATGAGGTGTCATCACCTGAGCTATGAGTCGGATTGTTTTCACCAGTCCTGTCCAATTCACCTTTCACCACTCACTGTCAAAGCTGTGGTGTTTTTAGCCAGTCTTTTTACAGCACAGACATAATAATCCACTAATACATATGACTACATTGAGCTTTTATCACACACGTTTCATTTAATCTTATTGTTTACAGGTGTACAGTGTTTAAAAAGCCCTCCTGGACACAGTAAGGGAGTGAAACATCTGAAAAGAGTTTGACATGTAAAAGTCTGAGGTGTGAACATAAATCAGGATGCTCAGTCATTCTTCCTTGGAAAATATAAATGTGCTGTGCTTGCTGAAAGGAAAATAAACTGGAGAAGTGGCTTAGTCTTCCCTGTTTGGATGTACTGTAGTTACAGTGGTATAACATGAGAGCATCTCAGGAATTAAACATATTGCTGTTTACACTTAATGCTGCAAGTTATCACCATAGAAAGACAAATGCACTGCTAAAACAGCACAGAAGAAATGTGAACAAAGTAAGAAAAATACTGTAGCACAGAGAGAACTTATAACAGAGAACATATAAATTTACAGCGCCATTCAGAAGATGTGAACATAAAACTCAGTACTGACCTTTGGCCTTTTGAGATAAATCTTGTATCTGCTCGTAAAGGGCATTACAATGTGACAGCAGTGATACTGCAGGGAATGTGGTGTGAAAAGATGAAGTGTAAGGACTTCCATTTGTGGTTAATCTGCCTTAGTAACAACAGCAAAAACCTACTGGCCCATTCAGTCATAAAAAGCCTGCTGGGACAATCTCACATTAAACCTGCACTATTAATAGCAAGGCCTGCACGTGGGAGAGCTAACTGGGCTAAAAGAAGCTGGTGGAGATGAAAGAGCCATTGAAATTCTGCTGCAGCATGTGGATGAGCTGGGCTCTTCTATCTATAACACACGTACACACACACAAACACACGCAAACCAGATTCCTTTATCTCCTTGGTTGACTCGTCTCCATGGTGCTGAGGTAAAGCTCTGTGTCTTTCCATTGGTTTTCTATGAAGAGCATGATGAGATTTTATTTACAACAGAACTTTTTAAGGCTGGAACTACAAGGTATGGACAAAAGTATTGGGGCAGGCCTCTTTATTACTTTGGGCTTGCCCCCTGACTTTGAGTGAAGGGAAATCTTAATGCTTCAACACCAAGACATTTTGGACAATGCTATGCTTCCAACTTTGTGGCAACAGTTTGTTGAAGGCCCTTTTCTATTCCAGCATGACTGTGCCCCAGTGCACAAAGCAAAGCTCCATAAAGACATGGTTGGATGACTTTGGTGTGGAAGAACTTGACTGGCCCACACAGAGCCCTGACCTCAATCCAGCAAAACTGCTTTTACAGTTGTACAAGAAATCAACATACTTCATCATTTTAAATAGACAGAAAGGGATACAGGAGCTGTCTGACCTCCCTCAAACCACAACTACACTTTACAATGTCAGATTCAACAAAAAGAAGTAAACATATCTTTCTTCAAGTGTTTGTACACAGCACCAAAGTTCTCTTCCATTTCTAGTGCTTAGAAAGGGTATGTGTGGAAGTTGTGATAAATGTATGCATGTCTATAACAATAAGGTCTTCACATGACACATTCTCTACATGGTTCTGATAATAATGTGATACGTTATTGATCCATTCAGAGAAATCAAACTGCTGCCTTCATGGCAGCTTCACCACAGGCTCTTTCTAAAGTTATGTAAGGTCAGTCACAAGCCCAGTCATGTGACAGTGATTCCTTGCCAGTGTGTTGGACTGTCCAAACTTCTCTTTAGAAGCACGCACACACACACACACACACCCGCCACACATACACACACACGCACTCAGTCCATTGAGCACAGATGCAGCACCATACAAGGTCAAGCTCTCTCAACCTGAAAGACAACTGGAAGAGATGATTTCTCAGGTTAGCTACTGCACTGCTACCTTACATGAATGATTTGATTTGAACCTCAAAGGCTTCAGAAACAGCAGATCTGAAGCACTAAAGCACAACATCAAGAAATTTCTTCTTTTTGATCCATCAGAAGTGACGAGCTGCTGTCCGACACAGAGCTGAATTCTGCTGCTGAACCCTTTATGATGAACTGAGCATAGGAACAGAAAACAGATTATCACTTTAAAGGGTCTAAAACACCAGTTTCTGCATCTGTGAAAGCAACTTTAGAAACCAGCTGACTACTTCAACCCTGACCACTCCTCTATTACTGCTGCTAACAACTGATTACAGTGATTAAATTGTGTATTTTAATGTACCTGATCTTAAAGAATCAAGACTTTCTTCCATGTCTGTCAAATTTTGAATTTTAAATGGCGAATCTGAGGAATGCTGTCGTACAGAAAATGGGGTGGGGTGTATGTGAAGGTTAAGTGACAGACTGGAGCCCATATAGCTGAAAAATGGTGATGAGAGAAGCTGGAGGGAGAGCTGTAATTACCTTCCAGCCTCGCACATTGAAGTGACATGGAAGATATAAGGCAGAGTGGCAGACTGGGGACTCCATTACGTGTCCCACTGCCTGAACTCTCACTTTGTTGTGGGTCACTTTGACAGGAAGTGTTTTGTAAATGACACGTCAGATGTCCCTCAGCGACTCACGACCTCCATCAATGAGGAAACGCTGCATGTGAACACAGAGGATCCAGCAATCACACTAAATTAACAGATTTTATTTTCCCTTTGCACTGTAATACAGACGATTTTTTAAATTCTCCATCTTTAGTGCCAAGTGCTAATTGCTGTGGCGTTTTAGCGCTGCTTTTCCACAAAGTGTGAGCAATGTCCTCTTTGGACATTTGGCAGCCATGGATCAGCGGTTAGGGTGTCGGACCCCTAACCGGTGGATCGCTGGTTCGATTCCCCGTCCCGGTGTCCATGGCTGAGGTACCCTTGAGCAAGGTACCTAACCCCCACTGCTCCCCGGGCGCTGCACGCGGTCGCCCACTGCCCCGGGTTTGCTGTGTGTGCACGTCACTTGGGTGGGTTAAATGCAGAGAACAAATTTCGTTGGAGTGAGTTCCCTCCAATGACAAGATATGTCACTTTAATCTTTAATCTTTTAATCTTTAATGAGTGCTTGTTCTTTTATCACATCAGACTTTACTTTAAATCCATATCCATGGAGTACAGGGTCCACTCCTCAAGAGCTTCCATGACTCTGTGATGGCATCAGCCATCTTTTATGGTGTGGTCTGCTGGGCAGGCAGCATCTCTGCCTGGGACAAAAAGAGGCTGGAAAGGCTGGTGAGGAGGGCTGCCTCAGTCCTGGGCTGCTCCCTGGACTCAGTGGATGAGGTGGGTGACAGGAGGACGATAGCCAAGCTCCCACCCCATGCTGGACACCCTGACAGCACTAGGCTGCTCCTTCAGTGACAGACTGCAATAATCCTTACTCATGTAACACTACTACTAGGATCAGTACCTACATACTTAGTCCCTGAAACAAATCTGTACAATAATCAATCCGTCCACTAATCATAACTTGAGGGACTCTAGTGTAAATAGTCTTTCTGCACTGTGTACAGCTGCAGGTACTTGTTTCCTGTGTATTTATTCTTTTTGAATGCTCATCCTTCCCTTATTCTTGCATGCTTTGCACCCTCTATATCCTGTTTGCTGCTGTAACACTGTAATTTCCCAGTTATGGGGTTAATAAAGGATTATCTTATCCTGTGCCCAAAGAGATTATTTCCATGAAACAGTTAATGCAAAAGCTGCGCATCGTCTTCCTGAAGAATTATGTTGTGACTTTTTGAAAGGCCACTTTCTTCAGGCTGATGACAGATGCTTCACTGTGACGTGAAGCGGACTCAGTGAGTAATATGTTGACAGGTAATGGGAATGGAAAACTGCACAGTTTAAACTTCCAAACTCATTTTTCTACTCTGCAGCCAAAAAGGATGTGTTTAATTACTGCAAACAAAAAGACGCCCACTCCATCTGCGTGTGTGCCCCCCCCCCCATCTTTAATAAAGGCCACAGAAAGCCAGTTATGTGCTGTTTGATTATTGAGGTACAAAGTCCGACAGCAAACTTTTGGGTGTAGTGGGAGCTAAATTAGGATGCAGATCAATGGAAATCATGCCCTCATGTTGTTTAAATCTTATTTATCCAGAGAAGCTGGACTGATCAACATTCTGCTTTACGTTCACATGCAAGTTAACATGCATTCACAGCCGGAGCAGCTCCGCACAAACCGTTCAGATCTTTGCCTTTAAGTCTAAATTCTGTTCACACTGGTTAAAAACACATACATCATGAGACTAAAACCTGAAACATGTTAGTGAAAACAAAGCAGGCAAATCGCCCTGATCCTTGTATGCAGAGACTTTTAAAGTCTGTTCCTTGTGAAGTTTATCTTCTCTTCTGAATGAAAGAGGAACAAAGACAGACAGGAGACATTGCCCAGAATGCAAATCTGATTTGTGATAAGTGTACTGGTTCATTCAGATGCTGTCTATACTTAGCCCTCATCCTGGTCTCATGACTAGCCCTTCCACGGGCTGCTGCTGACTTGAGGAGCTGCTGCCAGACACAGATGACCCCTCACTCACACATACTCACTCACACATATTCTGTATGTGGTTTCCAACAAAGTTTATGGTCTATTATAACTCTTAAAAACGTATTCTCATAAACCCTTTCTATTTCAAATGCACTTGAAAGCAACTTTATGTCTTGTTTTGCCTGACAGGCACCAAAAACCATGAATTTTGTTTTCTTTTCATTTAAAGACAATTTACTTCAATCAAACCACTTTTTTAAGCAAGTTAATTCTGCTCGAACTTTAATTACCAGTTGTTTCAAGTCATTCCCTGAGCAAAATAAATTAGTGTCATCTGCAAACATAACAAATTTTAGGATATTGGACACCTTACAACTATCATTTAAATAAAGTATAAACAGCTTAGGCCAGTACTGAGCCTTGAGGCACTCCACAAGATAGCCTTCTTTGTTGCGATATTGTACCATTGATTTCCACATACTGAAATCTGTTGCTCAAATAACTTTGTAGCCAATTATTTGCCACTCATCTTATTCCATAATATTCACATTTCTGTAACAGTAAGGAATGATGAGGAATGAGGAATTTGTTACAATATCCTTTTGACCATTTTTATAAACTGGGAATATCTTTGCCAGTTTCATTTTCTCTGGAAAAGTTCTAGTTAAAAAGGACAAGTTGCATATATGTGAAAGGCTCAACTATACTATCAAAAACAGTTTTAATTATTGACATATCGATATTGTTTGAGTCTGTGGATTTTTTGTTCTTAAACTTTCTAACAACTTCTAACATCACTCTCACACACTCCCAAGAAACAAGGAACTGATATTATTGACAGAAATATTGAAGTATTTTACTATTCCATCATTTTGTGGAATTGCTTTTGCTTAATTTGGACCCACCCTTACAAAAAAATCATTAAATATGTTAACAATCTCCTTAATGTTATCTGTAACTGTACAATCTGTTTTAACAATGAGAGTTGAAAAATTTCTTGCAGTAAATCTTGCAGTAAGGTACTGTAATAATACTGTTTTTGTTCTCTCATAATAATATTTTTTATATTTGTACTCTTTGTGCAAAATGTGCAGTATTTACATAAATAGTATTTACATCTGATGCTTTATATATTCTCTGTACAGCTGATTTTTCTTCTGTTATCCAAGGTTTCCTCATCTTATTGGGATTTAGTCTCAATTTTATTACTGGACAATGTTGACTGTAAAATAACAAAAACATCTCCAAAAATGCATTATAAGAATTATTAATGTTATTTACATAAACATCCTGCCAGTTATGACTTATCAAGTCAAATTTAAAAGCTTCTATTGCTTCCGGTGTTCTCACTCTAACCAGCCTGTAAGTTTCTTTAATTCTTGGTTTTATCTTCCTAGACTCAATATGATCAATAGTTTTACATTTTATACTATTCATTACAAGCAAGGCAACACCTCCTCTGCTTTTGGGGGCAGTCGTGGATCAGCGGTTAGGGTATCGGACCCGTAACCGGTGGGTCGCTGGTTCGATTCCCCGTACCGGTGTCCATGGCTGAGGTACCCTTGAGCAAGGTACCTAACCCCCACTGCTCCCCGGGCGCTGCACGCGGTCGCCCACTGCCCCGGGTTTGCTGTGTGTGTGCACGTCACTTGGGTGGGTTAAATGCAGAGCACGAATTTCGTTGGAGTGAGTTCCCTCCAATGACAAAATATGTCACTTTCTTTCTTTTCTTTTGTTCACCCTGTTCTGTTTAAATAATTCATAGCCCTCCAGGTCAGTGGCCATCTCTTTATCGTCACACAACCAAGTCTCTAAAACGGCTACAACACTAAATTTGAATGGCAACTGTTATAAATAGTCCTTAATTTTAGAGAAGTTGCTGTAGAGACTCCTGCTGTTAAAGTGGATCACAGAAAAACATTCTTGTGTAAATTCAAGTTCGTCTTCTGGATAATAGCCACATTTCCATTGAAAGTTCTGGCAGAGAAGTTCACCCGGCTCAATACTATTTTCTAAATCATAGTTTTTTTGCTCTTGAAGCTTCGGAGTTGTAAAATGTGTCTCCATTCTGACTTTTTTTCTTTACTTTACAGTTCCTTGTCCATGTATCTTGAATCCGCTTTTCTTTCTTCAATATTCTTGCCTGGCGTGCAACCTCAGCATTTCTCTTTGTCAGATGTTCATTTACATATACTCCAGTGCCTTTGAGTTTCCTTGTTAGCTTTAACAGTTTAATTTTGTGTTTCCTGTTGGCAAATCTTATAAATATCTTTGGTATATTTTGCTTTTGAGGTATGGTGTGGCATGTCGCAATATTTTTATCATCTAGGGGAATGTCTTTGCTGTTGAAAAACTCAATGACTTGTTGTTCAAGTGAGTGTAATTCACCTGATATAGCATCTTCTCCATCCTTGTCCCCGGCTGTAACCCTGGCACAGGAGTGGTGGATCGTCACAAGTCCAGAAACAACCAAGTCATCCATCCTTGTGTATTGTTCCAATTCATTCAATCTTCTCTCAAGCTCAATTTTCTTGTCCTTTTCCTGGATCACAGTCTTTAGTTGTCGCACTTCAGAATTCCTTTATTAATCCCTGGAGGGAAATTCAATCAGAGACACTAAGTCTTGTTTTTTTTACCATCTTGCTCAGTTCATCTGACATGTGATTCAGCAACTTCTTAATTTCCTCAATATCTTCTGCAAACTTCTTTGCCATCTTGACTCTTTTTTCTAGCACAGTTTGTGTTGCTTGATTTCTCAGGTGTTGCCTGATGCCTCTTGCTGGTTCACCACCACATGGCTTGTAGCTCCAATATTTTCAAAAATATTTCCAAGAATTAGAGCAGCACTTTACAATAAAGTGTAAGTGTTACATAAAACTGATGGATGGCGACTCCTTCAGGAAATATTTAATGGATTGTCAGAGCTGACACACCAGACCCTCCTCACCAGCAGCCATGATAAATCCTGCCTCTGCAAACTCCACACAATAAATACACACTAAACACACACATCTACTTTGAAAGCATCAGACTTCTGTCAGATGATCACGCTGACCATCACATCATCAAAAACACACCAGGTTCAAGGTGGAACTCGTTGAAGTAAAATGTCCTTCAAACTTCATTGTTTCTAGGATCTTGTGAACCCTCTGTCTGGTTTGAGTTTATTTAATTTTGGTGTTTTAATACTCAAAAGTTGCCGAGAAATTCCACAGTCATTAAAGAAGGTTTTCGGGGTGTTTATGCTGTTTTCGTTTTGGATTTTTGTGATCTTAACTGAACTTTGGCCTCAGCTGGGTTTTTCATTCATTTCATTCGTCAACAGTGAAACGCTGGTTCTGTGTTGTTTCTAAAGGTATTTGTGTCTGTACAGCATTAATGCAGTTAATCATTTGTGATGTGTTCAGGAGCATTTCTGTCCAGATTGGTGAGAGGCATGAGGTCAAGACTCTGTGACCTCTGAGCTCATTACCGTCACTGGGATGTTGGCAATCAGACAACTGGAACTGAAGAAACAGACAGTCACTGAACACACACTTCTACATTCATCTAAAACTTTCACTTCCTCTGTTAGCCAACACGCACACAGCCTCTTCATTATTTCTGGCCTTCAGTCAATACAGCAAGTGTTCCTGAGTGCTGAGCTCTCCAGAGTTCAATCAAGCGTTCATTTTCTCACTCTGTCTGTTAGGAAATCTGCTGCTGCCTTTAAAATTTGAAACCCTCAGAGTTTGGGCAATAAGAAAGTTTTGGACAGGGAAGATCCAGTTTCAATTCAAGTTTTTTTATTATATTCAGAAATGACTCAGGCCAAAATGAGGATTTGAATCTTTGTTATCCATGCTCTTGATTTCATTTTACAACATAATTATATGCCGTTAACTTCCAGAACAATGAAACATTTTCAGACATCAGCAGAACATCTCCTTCCCTCATTGTTTCGTTTCAGTGCTTCAGTCTTTGGACACCAGAGGGAACAAAACACAATAAAGATTACTAATAACTTGCCTTCTACCACAGTGTAAAGTAAACCTCGATAATGTGTTGAAGATCACAACAGTGACATCACATTAAATTCAGAGATCTCCCACTGAGTCTCTTTATTTGGTCAACTCAAGGTTTCTGTGATGGGATGAAGTCCAGTCCATCTGCGGCTCTTCCTTCCTGCTGGGAGATCTGTTTCACTGAGCTCACCTCCAGCCAACCTCTGTCACTCTGCAACCTAATCTGGCTTCTACCCCTCCCTCCTCCACTATCCCTCCGTCACACCATCCCCCAGATAGAAGTGGTGGAGGTGCAGAGGCTAAATCTGGCAGCAGCGGCAGCCTAGGTGAACCCTCGCCTGCTTGCTGCATGTAAGAGGCTAATGACGGAGGGATGGAAATACACACATTAAGCCAAACGAACTTTCAACCTGCTTCAACAGGCTGATTAAACTGCAGTCTACCACCCTGCTGCATGTATGTGACGAACGTTGCTAAAAACAGCCAAGATAAAGTCAGCTGCACGTCAATGCATCTGATGATCACCATCATCATCCCACAGTGGAGAAACTCCTCCTACTCGGCCTGAACACCGCCACATGTCTCTGGATCCAGGACTTCCTGACCGAGAGACCGCAGTCTGTACGGGTTGGAGTCCTCAGTCCACTACTGTTTACACTGCTAAAACACGACTGTGCAGCCAGAAATGAGGGGAATCTGATCACAATGTTTGTGGATGACACCACAGAGGGTGGGACTCATCTGGGAAAACGACAAATCAATGTACAGCGAAGAAGTCCACCTGGTGGACTCGTGCAGTCTGAATAACCTGGTGCTGAATGTGGACAAGACCAAGCAAATGATCATTGATTTCCGGCAGACTCAGTCGGAGCAAGCTTCCCTTGGCCACCCAGTGGAGATAGTGGAGAACATCAGGTTCCTTGGAGTGCAGATCTCACAGGACCTGGGCTGGAAGAACAACACCTCAGCTATAACAAAGCAAGCCCAGCAGAGACTGCACTTCCTGAAGACTGCACTTCCTCTCTCCCCACCAGCATTCTCAGGACTTTTTACAGAGGCATGGTGGAGAGCGTTCTGACATACTGCATGTCCATTTGGCACTCCAGCTGCAGTATGGCGGACAGAAAAGCCTTACAGAGAACAGTCAGGGGGGCAGAGAAGATTATTGGAGTTTCTCTCCCCTCTGTTCAAGATCTCTTCCAGAGCCACTGCAGGAGCAGAGCTCTGCATATAGTCAAGGACTCCTCACACCCTTTCCACAGATTTTTTGAACTGCTGCCTTCGGGTAAATGATACTGGAGCATAAAAGGCAGAACTTCCACACTCATCAACAGCTTCCTACCACAAGCTGTTAGAATACTGAACAGCGAAATCACTTGACATTTCCATCAAAGACAGCATAAATGGGTTTTGACCCGGCACTGGACACTTTAATGGTCAGCACTGGCACTTTAATGACAGTTTGCTGCTATGGACATCACTGACAATTTCTTGCACAATGGGTGTCTTGCAATATGTTTGATAAACACCTCATCCCTGAGCATGTTTAATTGTTGTCAGATTAGCAGTCAAAGGCTAAATCAGACTGTCCCACTTGCTGGTGGATAAAGCCACAGCCAATCAAGAGCGAGTGAAGGGCAACCCTGCTGCTCACTGAAATATGAGAAGGGACGGAGGACGACAGATGCTGTGCTGAAAGCATGAACAGAGGGGAAATGTGAAGACAGAACAAGTTCAGCTATCTCAGAAATTACTAATCAACAGCACAACTTTTATGCAATATTATGATGGATGACATTCAAACTCACAAACTTGACTCCTCACCGTCTGTATGGATGTAGAGCTCACCTCTCTCATGTTGTTTCCTAATTTAAAATTGTAGAATTTCATACAGTTTTGACCTGTTTTATGTTTAAAATTTTCTGCTGGTTTCCACTCTTTTACATTTAAAAACTCTAAATATTTCAATACTGATGAACAATTTAAATACTATTTTTGTGAGTGAGTGAAACGCTGCTATTTTTTTCTTTTGTTATTGACACATTTTGAGGTGCTATCAGTCAATGATGCTGAAAACGTCGGAGTTAAAACGTCTTTGATCCTCACTGTAGTTTCTTCCCTTTAAATGCTGCTTTAGTGAACTACCATGTGTAACTTTATAAGTTTTGAGAATGCATAACATGCAAACATTCTGTTCTTCATGTTCAGTACAAATGCAAGAATCGGTATCGACAAATACAAAGCTGTAATTTTCTAGACCTAGAGTGGCTGAGATGATGACGAAGGGATGAAGCTGAGTCAGAACACTGGGCTAAAAGCAGCGGAGAGCTGCTGTCTTGACTGTGCAGGTAGCGGGCCTGCCAGATAATGAGATCAGAGGGGGAAAGTCGATTCAGAGCTCAGAAATAAGGGCTGTGGTGGCAGCTGAAGATGGCATGGAGGCCCTGCCAGCCTGGTTCATTCAGGGAGAAACTTCAGTGTGTGTGAACAGGGGGAAAGGAAGAATGGAAAAAGGTTGAGAGCATTTACAGAGACACTCGGAGTTTAAGAGGACTGAATCAGTTTCAGCTGAACTGCTGGGCTTGTGCCACATTTAAAACTAAACAGAGAGCGAAGGTAATGGATAGGTGAACAGGGAGAGGAGAAAAAGTAATGGTGTGAATTAAGAATCACTTTATTGGTAGTATACATTTTTACATACACACACTGTCTTCTGTATTTGACCCATCCTTAGTTGAACACACACATGCAACACTCAGCAAATTACATGCAGTGAAACACACACAGGAGCAGTGGGCAGCATCAAGCGCCCGGGGAGCAAATTGGGGGTTAAGTGCCTTGCTCAAGGGCACATCAGCCAGCTAGTGGAGGGAGGAGGGGGCATTTTTCTCATTAATTAGTCCACCATACCCAAATTTTTCCTGCCCATCCAGTCGGGGAATCAAACCAGCGACCCTCCGATCACAAGCCTCTTTGCCAACCTCTAGGTCACAGCTGCTCCCAACGAATGAATGCATCTCATGAAGTCACAGCCAAAAAATTATTTTTATGGGGGTTAAATGAAAATCAATTTTCAGCTTGTATCTCCAAACTCTCCTAGGACAGAGCTGTTGATTGGATTGCCAGTGAACAGACTTTTACCCCCGGAGTCGAGCATGTTCCAGTCTCAGGTATCTGGCCGTTCCAGTATCTTTGTCCACTGCACTCCCACTTGATCTGTCAATCCATTACTGTCCCCTGTGGTGACACTTTCATCTCACTGGATTACCTCAGACACAACCTGATGTGCATATTATAAAAGCAGATGTTATTCTTTCACGTTTCTTCAGTCATGTTGTTCAAAAGTGGAGCAGCACCAGCTGAGAGAGGAAGTAAAAATTAATGTGTATAGGTTCATCTTTCATTCTTATTGTCTGAATTCAAACAGGCTTCATCATATTAAGATGATTCACTACCTGCCTGTGACTGTCTGAACCACAGAGTCATTTTGCTGTGTTTTAATTTTTTGGCAAATTTGCTTATCCACTTTTGTGTCAAAACTTGTGCGATGTTAGAGGTACAACACCACACTAATTTCTGTCTGGTCAATGTAAAACTGGAGACAGCAATCAATCAGCTTAGCTTAGCATAGACTTCAACCAAGGGGACAGCAGTTCAAGTTAATGATATTTAGCTGTTGTTTGCACAGTCCCAGTGTGTACCACTTGCTGTTGTAGTTTGGTGGTTCAATCAAAATTAAACTGAACTTTAAAAACATTGTTCCAGAAGGTTTCGGGGACATTCTGTCCAGGCTCGGCCCCGAACACTTAGATTCTCGTCTGATCTGACCCTGGACAGCTGAGACTCCATAATGTCAAGGGAGCTGAGCTGCCGAGAGGAGGAGGATGACGACAAAGCCAACGCAGAGCAAAGACTCTGTGGTGGAAATCTGATCATGGTTCTCCGTAATGCGATCCGACTGAGTCACCAGGGGCGGCGGCCTTAATCAATTATCACCAGTCGAATTAGATAATGACTTTGTGTGTGGAATGACCAGAGCACACACAAACTGCCACACAGTCATTTTCTAATGGAAGGCAGGTATCGATAAAAATTCTGGTACTGAGACTCAGGTACTGCATTGACATTGCTATTTAAAAATGGACACACAGCCCCATTTACAGGATAAACAGATGGAGATAACGTGAGGTATGAAGGACGAGAAAAGAAAGACAGCGAGGAAGGACAGAGGACAAATACAGTCCGTAGGAAAATTTTAAAAGGAAACTCCTTCTGCCTTTTCAATCACATGTCAATCAATTAATTAAACAGTTAATTACCTTAAAAACTAATCAATCATCCAATGAGTTCCTGACAAAATCCACCTTGAGATCAGACAGACCACATGGGAAAACAGACCTCATGAAAGGAACAAAGTTAAAACTATGATGCACATTGTCTCTCTGTCTGTCCCTGTCTGTCTCTGTCAGTCAGCCCACACAAAGAAGCACAAACCTTATGAAAACCTGAGTTAATTACATGCTTAATCACATCCTGTTTGCACTCCCAAAAAAACATCAACAAACTTGTGTATGTGTGCAGGCGATTGTGACTACTGCAGATTATAGTGAGAAGCTGTGTTGTGAAGACCGGTCGCTGAGTAAACTGACTTTTCTCTCTCTCTCTCTGTCACACACACACACACACACACACACACACGCACGCACGCACACACAGAGTGCCGAGTGGTAGTCTTTGTATTGCAGCTGTTCTATTAGTATGAACAGTAATGAACTTCATGACTGAAGACATTGATGAAAGAATGACAGAAGACTGAGATGAAGTGAGAAAGAACGAGCAACACAGGTGAGTGACAGACGAGAAAAAAATGAAAAGAAAGAGTGAAAAGAGAGAGAGTTAGCTGAAGAGACACAGGTGACAGAAAGAGGAGGGAAGAGGAGAAGCAGGTAAAAGGTAAGAGACCAGACCTCTGTCACCTGATCCAGGGGCTCGAATGGCATCACGACTCACAGTGTGTGTGTGTGTCTCATTCTCATGCAGCGCGCAGTGTGTCTGCACAGTCAGCTTCTAATCCTCCTCTCGCTCTTTCGCTCCATCCCTGCACTCCCATTTCATGTTCCCTCTTTCCTTCTCTCTTTAGCCCTCCACTTTCTCTCCGTCTCTCCCTCTTCACTCCTCCTCTACATCCCTTCTTCTCCTGCTCCTCTTCCTCCTTCCTGCTCTGCAGAGAGGTGAAGCCGGGCATCACGACACACTTGTTTCCTCTCTCCTACCCTCCTTTCATCCCTGCATCCGCCCAGTCACGACTCCTCCACGGTGCAGGAAGAATGAGTGACAGAAGATGAAAACACTGGAGGGAAAAGATGGGGGAGAAAGGGAAGACGAGAGCAAAAAGGAAGGAAAGACCCAGAGAAACAATTCGTGCCAGTTTCAATGTAAATGTAGAGATGTATTTTCTAACTTTCCTAAAAGCACCTCAATGCAGCTGGAGACTTCAGAGCTGCGTTTGAATGCATCACCACACAACAATAACTGACAGAAATGAGAGAGGATGTGCTGCTCTCTGTGATGGATTACCTTTTCCAGCAGATTTCAAGTCTCTCTAAGTTTATTCTGTGCTGAAATGAATGGAAACTAATGGCTGCCTGGAAGGCAACAACATCAACATCAGCTGCTGGGCCCTAGAAGTGGCCAATCAGATAAAGCTGCTCTTAAATGTGTCCTGTTGTAATCTGCTGTCTTTCTTGTACAAAAGGGCAACTTTATGAGAAGATGTGACATCATAACCAGAAACATGAAGTCAGAATCCTGAATCACATCGCTGACAGCAAACTGATGTTAGCGCCTCATTAATCAGAATCAGAATCAGAATCAGAATCAGAATCAGCTTTATTTGCCAAGTATGTGTGACCATACAAGGAATTTGACTCCGGATTTTTCTCTGTCCTGTGCACCATACAAAATACAAAAAAGCAATAATAATAATAAAAAGAAGAATAAAATATTTACAAGAAGAAAAAAAAAAAAAAAAAAATATATATATATATATATATATATATATACATGTAGTGCAAACAGTGGAATGAGGTAGTGCAAACAGTGTGATGGTTCACACAATGGCAGGTGGTTTATGGGGAGATCAGGGAGACAGCCTGGGGGAAGAAACTGTTTTTGTGTCTGGTGGTCTTGGCATACAGAGCTCTGTAACGCCTACCAGAGGGAAGCAGATCAAACAGTTTGTGTGCAGGGTGTGAGGGGTCTGCAGTGATGTTTCCTGCCCGTTTTTTGACCCTGGACTGGTATAAGTCCTGGATGGAGGGCAGGTCGGCCCCGATGATTTTTTCTGCAGACCTGATTGTCCGTTGCAGTCTGTTTCTGTCCTGTTTGGTGGCCGATCCAAACCAGACAGTGATGGAAGTGCAGAGAACAGACTGGACGATGGAGGTGTAGAAGATGGTCAGCAGCTCCTGAGGCAGGTTGAACTTTTTCAGCTGTCGCAGAAAATACAACCTCTGCTGGGCCTTTTTTCTGATTAGGTCTACGTGGGACTTCCACTTGAGATCCCGGGCGATTGTAGTTCCCAGGAACTTAAAGGAGTCCACAGTAGACACTGTGTTGTTGAGAATGGTAAGAGGAGGTACGGTGGGTGGGTTCTTCCTAAAGTCCACTGTCATCTCCACAGTCTTGAGCGGGTTAAGCTCCAGGTTGTTCTGACCACACCAGAGGACCAGCTGGTCTACTTCACGTCTGTAGGCAGCCTCATCACCATCCTTGATGAGGCCAACTACAGTTGTGTCGTCCGCAAACTTAAGTAGTTTTACGGACGGGTCCCCTGAGGAGCAGTCGTTAGTGTATAGGGAGAAGAGCAGCGGGGAAAGAACACACCCCTGGGGGGCGCCAGTACTGATGGTTCTGGTGCTGGAGGTGATGCTCCCCAGCCTCACCTGCTGCCTCCTGTCAGTGAGGAAGTTGTAGATCCACTGAGAGGTGGAGGTCGGCACTGTGAGCTGTGAGAGCTTCTGGCGGAGGATTTCTGGGATGATGGTGTTGAATGCAGAGCTGAAGTCCACACGAGATCATTCCTGCTGCGGCATCAGGCTGCAAGCGACGAATCTTCAGGTCATCGCTGAAGAGGCGTCATTTTCCAGGAAGCCCTACTGACTGTTTTTATTGGATGACTTTTGTACTTTGTGAAGGAGGGCTGTGACACGAGGTTGAAAGGTCATCGTGCAGCTAATGGGAGAGACAGCTTAAAAGAGACAGACAGGATAAATCAGTGTCTAAATCTGAAGTCCAGTGATCTGACAAGGCTTGATTTCAAAACATCAAGACAGTGGAGGAGGAGAGAGAAAAGAGGAAACAGAGAGAGAGACAGACAGACAGAGGGAAGGTAAGACAGGCTGTTATTGTTATTGTCATTGTATTGCCTCCACACACTGCACTGCTGCAGGATGTTTCAGGTGATATCAGAGCCACAGGAAGGTTTAGGACCACCAGCTTCTCTTCTCCACCTGTCAATCAAACTACAGAAGGTTTAACCACCACAGATGCTCTCTTTTCCTCCTCTGAGACTAAATATGGAAGTTATTTTTGCAGCCATGCTTGTCATCTTTCCCCCCATCTCTCACCCATCTGCCCCCTCCTCCACACACACATGCACGCGCGCACACACACACACACACACACACACAAGGGAAGAGATGAAAGGTTGTGTCTCCGAAGCTCTTCTGGATTGAAGATCATCCTATCTGGTGTCATTCCACCATTCCTTCAAAGGTGTGTGTGTGTGTGTGTGTTTAAGTTTAGCAGTGTGACTGTACCCCAACAGCCCTCCTCACGAGGCAGGGGGAAACACTGGGGCTTGGAAAGGGGGGCATGTTTGTTTTGAAATTCTAGCGTGGCCTGAAGGGGTGGAGAGCTGACCTTTACACACTGTCTGTGTGTGTGTGTATGTGTGTGTGTGTGTGTGTGTGTGTGTGTGTGTGTGTGTGTGTGTGTGTGTGTGTGATGTGGTTGAAAGGACACAGTAAGAAACAGCTGTTGCAGGATTTCTCTCAAACACACACAAGCATCGACAGCATAGTCTGTGACGGTGGTCTTTTCTCTCTCTCCCTCTCTGTCTCTCTCTCTCTCACACACACACACACACACACACACACAACACAGCTGATGTGCCTTGGAGCAAAATAAATGAAAATATAAATACATGAAGCCTTCGAGCTGAACACTAATGTGTAGACTTTTGACCAAACGCTGATGAAACGCACAAAGACAAGACACACACCAGCACCCCATCATGAGCCTGTACACACACACTTTTCAGTAAACACACGTGGTCCAGAGGAGGTGGTCTGACAGCTGTCACACGCAGTCAGCAATTACATCCGATTCTACACACACACACAGACGGTCTGCAGCCAACGGCTGTTTAAACTGATAATCAACTACTTTAAAATGTGTGAAAATGTTCTGCAGTGGCTCCACTGTGTGTCCTGTTTGTGGGGCTCTGAACAGGAAGTGATGTGCTGTTTGCAGAAACATTGAAATCCATTTTATTCTCCCTCTTGGTGTAAAACAGCCTCTGATGAATCAAGAAAATGTTCTGCCACAGAAAGCAGCAGTGGAAACAAACTAAGTACATTTACTCACAATACTGGACTCAAGCACAGATTTGAGGTATTTGTGCAACTGGCTGCTGGACTTCCTCACAAACAGACCGCAGACAGTCAGAGTCGGAAACAACTCCTCAGCGACCACCATCATAAACACCGGCGTGCCACAAGGATGTGTGCTTTCTCCTCTGCTGTTCACACTGATGACCCATGATTGCTGCGCCAGATCTGCAACAAATCACATCATCAAATTTGCTGACGACACAACAGTGGTGGGCCTCATCAGTGACGACGACGACTCAGCATACAGGGAGGAGGTACACCAACTCATCAACTGGTGTGAGAGGAACAACCTGTCACTCAACGTCAACAAAACAAAAGAAATAACTGTGGACTTCAGGAAAAAACAACCAACACACATCCCACTCTTCATCAGAGGCAGTGCTGTGGAGTCTGTGAAAAGCACAAAGTTCCTTGGAGTGCACATCACAGAAGACCTCACATGGACCACAAACACCACCTCCCTGGTCAAAGAAGCACAGGCACGACTCCATTTCCTGCGGAGAATGAGAAGAGCTGACCTCCCCACATCTGCACTCACCATCTTCTACAGAGGTGCCATTGAGAGCATCCTGACCAGCTGCCTCTCTGTCTGGCAGGCAGCTGTCTAGCTGCAGACAAGAAGGCACTACAGAGGGTGGTGAGGACTGCAGAGAAGATCATCAGATCACCACTACCAGCCATTCAGGACCTCTACACCTCACACTGTTCCAGAAGAGCAATGACCATCATCAAAGACCCCACTCACCCAGCACATAAACTGTTCTCCCTACTACCACCAGGGAGGCGCTACCGCAACATGTGGTGCCACACAAGCAGACTGAGAAACAGCTTCTTTCCACAAGCCATCAGACTCATCAACACACTGACGAACACTTCATGACATGTCACTCGCACTTTACTCTTTGCACCTTACATACTGCATCTACACTACTGCACATACCTGTATGTCCACTGACTGTACTGCTGCTGTGACTGTGTGTGTGTGTGTGTGTGTGTGTATTTATTGTACATGGTTGTATCAGTATGTTGTCTTTTTACTGCACACTGTGTGTGTTTGTTTGGGTGTATGTGTATGGGTGTGTGTGCGTGTGTGTGTAATTATTGTCACTGTCTTACCTACATGTTTAGTTTTTTACTGCACATTGGAGACTGGTCAAACAAAATTTCAATTTTCTGTGCTAACCCCTGTTACATAGATTTTTGACAATAAAGTACACTTTGACTTTGACTTCATAGTTTTATGAAAACCGCAATTCAGAGGCAAATACTGCACTATATTTGTAGGACAACTTAGGTTACTGATTACTTACATTATATAGACAAAACTATTGGGACACCTGCCCATCACACCAACAGGAACAATTGCACTGATTCTGATTCTGATTAATGATGTCTCATTGTAAACACACAGACAGCTTTGCAGCTCTAACAGCTTCCACTCTTCTGTGAGGGCTTTCCACAACATGTTGGAGTGTTTCTGTGGGAATTTGTGACGATTCATGCAGTAGGCTTCATTTTCCCCACAGCTTCTCTAAGCTTCATCAGACACACTCAGCATAAGAGCTGAAAACTGCATCCCCTTAAGTGTGTGTGTTTGAAGGCCTCTTCATCCTAATATTTAACGATGTGTGTGTGTGTGTGTGTGTGTGTGTGTGTGTGTGTGTGTGTGTGTGTGTGTGTTGTGATGGTCAGTGTGAGTCAGCCATGTTCCCTGTTGTCTAAGAGGAGCAGAGGAGATACCACACACACACACACACAGATCCATACATACAAATACAAGAGGTAAGCGACAATTGGGGACACACAGTTCACACACACGCACACAGACAAAGTGCGTGTGTGTGTGTGTGTGTGTGTGTGTGTGAACTGACTCATCTCATCAGTATCTTACTAATATGGAGACAGACGGCTCAGCCATCTGCTCACAAGGCAACTGCACACCAGCAACCTTTTTGAGCGACGCCCCTCAGCAACAATTGCTCTGAGCGAGGATTGTGATTGGCTGACAGAAGTTCAGACTGGACACACTGAGGAAATGCATTTTGCTCTAACAGCCTTTAGCCTGTCGTCCTGTTGAACTGATCTCTGGCCTGGTTGTGTCTGAATGAGGCTCCCTGGCAGGCCACTAACCAGGCCACGCCAGGTTAATCTGAAGCCGGATTTCGACTGTAGGACGAGCTGGAAGCGGCTACCAGTTTTTATGCAGCCAAATCAAACAGATCACATGCACATGGCTGTGTTGTAAAAGAACACTCAGTATGCACTGTTTGCAAACTTCTTCTCACTCTGTCTTGATCATTCACTTAGGAAAACTGATAAACCAAACATTTGTCATCTGAAATGAATGCAGAGAATATCGATCAATATCGTCAGGAGACAGTATCTGTTACAGTTATTACTGTTAAATCTTTTCTATTTCGTAGCCCACAATGCATCAGGGATTAGAGCGAGACCTTGTTTGGGTGAGACGGGAGATTTGCAGTTTAAAGACGCAGCGGAAAAGAGGGGTGAATAGGTCTTTTAGGGGGTGGGAGTGTGTGTTTGTGTGGGGGAGGGGTTCATGCACACATCATGAAGGACGGCTGGCAGTCCAGGTCCAGGACTGGAACATCAGGTCATTCACAGAGGGCTGCACGAGTTGTTCTAACTGCAGCCAAGGGACAACAGGAGCCTCAACAGCTGAGAAACAGCAAATACTGAGTGGATAAAAGTTCATATTCAGCAACAGATTGATTATCTGATCAATCAGCATGTTTACATGATTATTGGTGCTTCTGCTTTGGTTACTGTCTCTGTTTACATCTCCATAAAACTAATCAGAAGTCAGAAACTCAGGTTTCCTGCCAAAAAGATGCTCAGGGACAAAAGGTACAACACACACACACACACACACACACACACACACACACGCACACACACACACATACTGACAGCTTTAATCTTCTCCTGTATCTCCCTGGAGACAGGCAGTATTGGTCAGAACTGCCCCCCACCCCCAATGCACACCTCAGACACACACAGGGACATAACAGAGACAGAGGGACAGTTTCACAGAGCACTGAGGCAGACTTTCACATTGAGTCCACTTCCCCTCCTTTCCTCTCCTCCTTTCCTCTTTTCCCTCTGCTCCAACTCTCCTTTCTCAGCTTTCTTTCCTTACACTTTTATCTGATTACTTTATTTTTTATGCTTCGTTTGCATCCTTCTGTCTTTGCTTCAATCATTTCCTTTCCTCTTTTTCTCCCTGTTTCTCGCTGTTCTTTTCCTCCTCTTACTCTGCGTTGTGCATCATCAGAAGAGCTCGATGCTCTGATAGCTGCAGGCCCCTCCCCCACACACCTGTACATCAGCCGAGACCCGGTTGTGTCCACGATTTCAGTTGTGAGGAGTCACGCTTTGATTTTTTCTCTCAGCTCTCTTTTTCCATTCTCTGCCCAGTTATTCCTGTCCCTTTTCATGTGAACAGCTGGCTGCCATGTCTTCCCTTATCCACATTTAGAAACAATATTTTCTCCTCCTCCTCCACCTCCCTCGCTGTCCATATCTGCTGATGTGCAGTAGTCATGAAGGTCAGAGCTGAAGGACGCACTGTGGGGCTGGATGCAGCTTAGTGTATGCTGCTATGCAGTACAACATGTGGGATACAGTGCTGTTATAAATACTCTGTTATGCTGCCTGCAGTACCTGAGAGTATCACAGTATCAGCCTGAGGGAGCAGAAGTACGCAGGACACCTCGGACGATCATTAAATTCAGCTTGAAGCTGTGCTGCCCCTCCTGACACCAGAGGAGAAGCGGCGGGTTGACCACACCAGGCCTCCACCCATGTCAGATTTTTGCTCATATCAAATCAAAATCGAACTGCAGGGTGTGTTTTCTATCTGACTGAGGACGCAGCAGAGACAACCGGTTCAGATCAGGTAAACTGTGTCAGGTTTGCTCCTTCAGCTCACAAATTAAATCAAAATCTAAAATGCATTTTCATCAGGTTTCATTAAGGGCTTAGTGAAGGATGGATCAATCGTTTACAACATCCTGCCATTCGAAGCTAAAATCCTTCAAATGTCTGCCTGTTAGCACCATTTGGACGCACCGATGTGTGAAGTCGATGAGTTTGGCTCCACGTGTTACCGTTTTCATGCCAAGCGCTCAGTGTTTAGAGTTTGGCAACACTCCTGAAACAGCATTTAGACTCTCATGGGTCATTAAATTCATTTGTGTTTTTGGGGTTTTAATGTTTACATTGTTCACTTCAGCCTGTTGTTGTTATCATCAGCATCTCCTCCCTTCAGCAGAGCTCTTCAAGGACATGTGGTCTACTTTCACAAGGCGTGGGTGATGTTTTATTACTGAGGTTTGGCTGATTTCATGATGTGTGCCTGTCAGTACAGATTCATTATCTTTGTTAGTTTGAAAAGTCAGAATACATTTAGCTGCTTCTAGCTTCTCAAAAGAGTTGCTCAACAAGCCACTGATGGGACATTTAAAGACCTGATTTAGCTGAGTCTGTAGAAGATGCCTTCAAGTTTTTAGTCAAGTGGGGCAGTTCAAGTGCACTTCAGGTGAAATCTGAAACCATTTGGCTTTTGACTGATGTCTGATGGCTAACAAAGCGTCTTCCCCCAGAGATCAGTGCTATTGTACAAGTGATGTAGGATGACAATAAAGAAGCCTGCAAAAGCACCTGATGTGACGAGTCTGGGTTGATTTACCAACAATAACATGTAGTTTGGTGCTAATGTATGAAATAGACTGATGAACCTGGAAAATACAAAAGATTACAACTCACCTTATCAAATACGATTATAATTAGTTTAAGAACTGACTCAGCATTGAATTGACTGGACAAAGTAGACACTTGATGTAGAGAGAGCTAAACTGGCTCTAAGTCCACACGACAGCATGTTTGATCAGACATCAGAACAGCAACATTACAGACATCCTCAAACTCCAACACAGCTTCGAAATAACTCGACATGCAGGCCACTCAGAGACATTGGCCTCTCCTGCAGCGACAACACACACAGGTTGCTCAATGTGGACTTTGAGTGTAGCAGAGGAGGTGACGGAGGTTCAGTGGGCATCGAGTTCCACACTTTGAACCACAAGAAAATAACACTTTCACTTTCATCTAAGCACCGTTGATCTGCTTTCATCACAAGTGCACTTTGTCCTTTGGCACACACACACACGAACACACACACACAGTCAGACGGTGACCTCACAAGCATGCAATAGACAGAAGGTACAAAAAGCCAAAATAGAAAAGGTATTTCAGTCACGTGCACACACACACACACACAAAGCTATAAATATGTTCAGCGTGTCTGCTTACATTTTTGTTTGTGTGTGTGTGACTGTGCAGATCAGTGCTGCAGCTATTCCTATCCGTCACTGTCAGGACAGCCAGGTGGACAGAAACACTCCCCACACACACACACACACACACGCAAGCAGAGGAAAAACTCAAAGCACGGCTGTACATTAACACTTTACTGCTGAGGCAGCTGCATGCGACACAAACGGAGGTCGAGAACACAAAGGCATGAAGGTGTGTGTGACCACAACATGCACACCGTGGAGGACATTGACCTCTGAACTCGTTTAACCTTTCTTAGATGCAGTCAAGGTGACCAAAACCACAGGTCTCTGAGGCTGCAGGATAAGAATAGCTGGTATTAAAGCTCTGCTGGGACACAGAACACCATCGTGTACTGCTGCAGGTATGAAGCAGGTGGTCAGTGAGTGCCTTGCTAAAGGGCATGTCAGTCAGACTGCACAGGAACACGAGCAGCCAGTCAGACGCAGACAATCGTGATGACTGTGGGAGGTCAAAGGTTTCTGTCAGGGTGAAGCTAACCCTGTTTTAACCACACTCACAGCGACAACAACAGCTTAAAGGAGACCTGAAACAACAGAGTTAGAGTCACGAATCAAAAGAGATGTGCATCTTAAAACAGAAGTCTTTTGTAAGAGCTCTAGCAGAGAAACTCTGGAGTTCATACTGTCAGATCCATTTTAATTCATAACACTACAGAAATGTCTGAAAACAGTCTGGTCTAAGACAGTATTATTTATACTCAGAGCCAGCCAGACTTTAAACTCCTTTTCCACCATTAAAAGACAACACTTTGTTCTTTAACTGTTGTCAGCCATAATCCACCTGACAACGGTCACAATATGTCACCAGAGGACTGAGGCCATACAGTGACTCCTCCAATCAGCAGCTGGCTGGTTTGTTCACACTGTGCAGATGTGATGAAAGTCTGAGACAGAAGTAAGAAAACACTGAATATGATGATCTCTGCAGTCTGACTGACATGTAAACACCAAGACGCCAGATAGATCTCAGTGACGAATCTTGAGCTGCACAGAACACTGTGGATCAGGAGAACCAGAAAAACATGTTGGTTTGCATACAGCCAGGTGCGATTCTGGTACCATTGTCACACTACATCTGACATACCATGTGTCAGAATATTACACCAAAGTCAACTTTATTATCATGGTACAAGTACAAAGGCAACAAAATTTAATTTGACATCTGGGGCAGTCGTGGATCAGCAGTTAGGGTCGCTGGTTCGATTCCCCGTACCGGTGTCCATGGCTGAGGTACCCTTGAGCAAGGTACCTAACCCCCACTGCTCCCCGGGCGCTGCACGCGGTCGCCCACTGCCCCGGGTTTGCTGTGTGTGTGTGCACGTCACTTGGGTGGGTTAAATGCAGAGAACAAATTTCGTTGGAGTGAGTTGCCTCCAATGACAAAATATGTCACTTTAACTTTAACTTAACCAGGACTGCAATATCTGCAGATTGTGTACACAAGTATTGATAAACAAGCTGTAAATCCACTACAGACTGGACATGTAAACAGCACAAAGACAAGAAGATTATACAGTACAGATAGAGTACTGATAAATACTAAATACATGGTAGTATGGGTACTGGAACACAGTGTGTGTTTCTCTCAACACACAGACACGCACACGCTAACACACACATACACACATAGCCTGCAGGCTGACAGGAAGTGGTGATCAGCTGCTGCTACGATCGGGTGTCAGACCTCCCAGCTCATCTACAGTGAACACATACACCAACAACACACACAGTCAACAACACACACACAAAGTACACACTAATCTGCATCGAGAGAAGGATCTGATCGTATACCTGAGAACGCCCTACCCAGTCAACAACACACACACACAAACACAAATAAAACCCAAGAATTTTTTTATTTCTAAAAATTCCTCACCTTCTCTGTACTAAATTTATTTTCTGTCTATTTATCTGATGTCTTCTCAGATACTTCGAGTTTCGTGTTACAGCTCTTAGAGTTCAGGGCTGATTTTCAGACTCATTTTTATTTTGTGTTTTATCCCAAAGAGACTGAATCCAATGTAACTGGACTTGAATATGTCTTCAAAGATGTTTTCCTTCTCATCCAAGAGGCTTCATCAGGTGAAACATCTTCAAAGACATACAACCAAGTCCAGTTGCATTCAATTCAATCTCCCTGAGATAGCTATGACCATAGAATACAGACATATTTAGCATTTTAGTCTGCAGTGTCAGTCTGTACTGACAGAACAAAGTCTGAGGTTTGAGTTAACCATAAGAAGTAACCCACAGGAAGGGATGAAGAAACAAAGAAAGACAGAATGACTGTTTGATTCCACGTGCAGTTCCGACTTAAGCAGACAAGGCTGCTTAGTCAAATGTGAGGAGATCAGCAGGGCTTAGTAGCTTAACATTCACTCAGAGTTAGCCCAGTATGACCAGTCGGCAGTCACACTGCTCTGAGGCTTCCAGTCCAACACAAGACCACAGATAGGACAAGATAAGATAAATCTTTATTAGTTCCACAGTGGGGAAATTCTCAGTGTCATAGCACAAGGACATCAAATGAAGGTACAAATAGGAGGACATTTGCACTATATATATATATATATATATATATATATATATATATATATAAAAATAAATAAACTATTCAAATATGCACATGATACTTACAGTATTTCACTATTTTTAAATTATTAGTAAAAAGTCACTGTACTGCACTTGGGGATTATTGCACATGACTTATTGAGGTTCAGTTTGTGGTGGACTCATTTTGTGTTTGGACTGCATGTCAATTAGGCCTGCCCTCTTTCTGCTACAGACAGGTACAGGGCTGCTGCTCTGATCCAGTGCTGACCAGACCATAAAAAGTCCAGGATAGCCCTATGAATGTCTTCCATCAGACCTCTTGGTGGTGTCAGTGCAATAAGTTTGTGCCACAGAGTCAAAGCAACCAAGTTACTGGAAACCAGAACTCAAAAGCAAAAACAGGCACAACCCAACTCCTCCACTGACCAACTATTAAGGCTTCAGATTTTGGGCAGTTCATTCGCACAGATGGCACTCTTTATGAGAGAGCCAGAGTGTCCTGAAGACTCTGAACATCCTCCTGGCTGGTTAGAAAGACATTTACATCATCAGCGTAGGCAGACACACCCAGAGGAGGACAAAAAGCCAAGGACCCCAGCAGAGAGAGAGGGACCACTGAGCCCACCTCTCAGCTCAATTGCAAAGTCCAGAGATAGGAAACCTGAATATAAGCCAAGGCAATTTAGAAACCCATCACCAAATCCAAAAGCACAGAGTGCAGAGAACAGCCTTCTCCTGACCAAGTGAGACCAGGCCACTGGCCTCCAGTTTTTCAACAAAGCCAGGCCACCTTTCTTGGGCAGCAAAGAGAGCACTGCTCGCTGGCAAGAAACAGGAAGAGATCCTGTCCTCAGACAATCCAGCAGTACAATGTGCAGATCCAAACATATGATAGAGGAGGAGACTAGGAGAGGAGAGGAGAGTAGAGAAGATACTATAAAGGAAAAGAACGGGAAAGCAGTGCAAAGAACAAAGAAAAGAGAACATAAGGAGATACGGTAGAAAGGAGAAAAAAAACGAAGGCAAGGAAATAGACACACACAAATGAACACAACCAAAAACACGTTTACATTCATGTAGCAGTAAAGCCTGAAGGGACACAGTGTGTGTGTGTGTGTGTGTGTGTGTGTGAGGACACGTGATAGAGACACTCAAGCAGCAGCAGAACCATATTAGGTAGAAAAAAGAAACAAAGACAGACAGACTTTGGCTTTGGACTACAACCTTTGGTCTTTGCCTTGATTATCTTGAAATAAAGCTCTGCTTCTCAGGTGTATGTGTGCATGTGTGTGTGTGTGTGTGTGTGTGTGTTCATCATCAGATGTGAAGCCACTTTGAACTTTCCAGCTGTCCCATCAAAAGATCTGCTTACACACACACACGCACACGCACACACACACACACACCTTTGTTCTACATCTGATCATTTCTCTGTTAAATTATCTTGCAGTAATCAGTATTCCCACAGTAAATTAGAAATTAAGAGCACAAGATGAATTAGCAGTTAAAAATGTACAATATTTGAATGAAAAATCTGATTTGGTGAGGTTGCAGAGGAGAGGACCACATCCTAACCTTCGGGAGACCCCAACCAGTGAAAAACTGAATCTTTATTTCGAAAATGACTTCAGTGATGAAATGATGAATATCATGTTCTCAGCATGAACAAAATATTCAGCATTCAGTCCTGTTCATGTGAGAAAAACGACCAAACAAAAAGCTAAAATTTGTGTCAGTAAACGTCCATCATGTTAATGTGTGGCCAGCAAATCTTCACCTGAAGACGGGCTGGAGGTGGCCTTCACACCCACACACACACACACACACACACACACACACGAAGCTCAGGTATTCAGCTGTGAATATGTGGCAGTAAATAACAAACAGGGTGAGCGACACAGTTGATGTGAGACCTTGTGAGCGTGTGTGTGGCAGAACGACCTTCATGTCATCATTCTTACTACTGTCCCTCCATCCCCTCTTCTGCACACACACACATACACACACACACTGTCACTCTGAGAATTTGCACATTAGTGTGTGTGTGTGTGTGTGTGTGTGTAGGATGTTCTTATGCAAGTGTTAGTCATCTCATCAGTCTCGATATTTCTGATCATACGACTGGAAAAAGGCGGGTTTGCTTCCAGTTCATCATCGACAGGCAGTTACAACACAACCACACGCAGCAGTGAAGTATTACTGCAGTACTGCTGAGAGACCTGAGCCTTTAGTCTTGGATCCAGTGAAGAAGTGGCTGCTCAGTCTTGATTTGTGATGTTGTCCACCTTCAGCTACAACCTATGGACACTAGAGATGAGGATTGATTGTCCTTCATCAAACTGGTTCAGCTTTTGGAGGTATGAAAAGTACACAATGAAAAAATACTGCAAAGAACGCAGTACGCATATTTTTTATTTAACTTTCTTGTACCAGATTCATATCATATGACTAACTTTAATTTAGATCTTCTGATCACATTTCTTTGGTGTCCTTACTGACCAGAAGCAACACAAATGCAGGCAGAAACCAAACTTTCCTCTCTTTAAGTGCAGCAGACTTCCAAAATGGCTGCCTTCTATTCCTCCTCTGTACTCCTCTGCATACAAAAGTGACTACATCAAGACCAAAACCAGGGCTACAGAATGACAGCATTCCTGCTGTGGGTCTGTGCTGGTGGCCTTGACACAAGAACAGGATCAGACAATAAGAAAGCGCCGAAAGCTTTTCTCAGCTGGTTTCCGACGTGTTCGGCTCTTCGTTCAGCTGCTGGCAACAGGACCAATGCTGCTATTCTAATGGGATCAGAACACACACACACACACACACACACAGGATGATTATTCAGTCTTCCCAGTAGGCAGTCCACTACATTACCAGGCATCATGGCAGTAACCACATAAACGTGCATAAAAGCGACAAAAGAGAGGAGGCAGGTCTGGCTCTGACCTGAGTATCAAATAAGATTGTTCTGACGAGCTTGATTAGCACTGCAGGGCTAAAGTGGGCTGAGGACGCTCACACATTTGAACAAGGAAAAATGAAGGAGAAACCAAGGCTGCACAGGACTTCTCTTTAGACTGACTGGCAGAGCCACTAACCATGACCAGCAGTACACAAAGTGAGCTGGTCCAACTCAAAGACAATTTCGTCCTAATTATGACTGGTGTGCCAGCCAGGGATAACAAAGGAACAAAGGCCATACAGGGCAACCAAAGCCTGGCCTTGGCGTCTCATGATTAAACAGAAGGATGTGATGCTTCCTCCTTCCATCAGCTGCAGACCTGTGAAGGGCTGGTGAACGCTCATTAAGCAGCTTGGCACCGTTCTTAAAACGGCCACGCAGGCCTTTCCAAGGCTTAATAATTAGCCTAGTTAAAACTGCAGGAGAAACCAGGCCACTTTCAGCCTGGACCTCCACTACAGGGTGAAACTTTGCTTTGCTGAGGCTTAATGGTTAGCTTGGTTCCACACATGGACTAACCAGAGGTCATTTTCCACTTTGTACTTTACTTTCCTTAAAACAATGACATAAGGTCATTTCCTGTGTGATGAAACATTCATTTTCACCTGAAAACAACACTGTCCAGCTAACCTGAAACACTACAATGAATGTGAGTGAACCTGTGAGCTGCAGTTTCAACCACCACAGCGTGGAGATCAAAGGTCAGCAATCTGCAGATCACAGACAAATTTCCTTCAGCATCTGCTCATGCAATCGCACTTTTTCTTGACTTCATTATCTCGCTCAGCCACTCTTCTCACCTGTCCGCCCCCCCAGTCATCACCTGCAGTGCAGTCGATAAGCTATCAGACCGTTGAGACTCACAGACTCTTTCAGTGCTTCACACTGGGCTCTCAGCGTCTCACAGTGTGTGTGCTCCAGCCATCAAACCAAACCCCACATCTGATCCACCCATCACCCACTGACTGTGAATGTGTGTGTGTGTGTCTGTGTGTGTGTCTGTGTGTGTGAGTGTGTGCACGTGTGTGTGTGTGCATGTCTGTGTGTGTGTTTGTGTGTGTGTGTGCATGTCTGTGTGTGTGTGTTTGTCTGTGTGTGTGAGTGTGTGTGTGTGCGCGTGTGTGTGCGCGTGTGTGTGTGTGCGTGTGTGTGAGTGAGTGAGTGTGAGTGAAGCAGAGGGGAAAGTGTGCAGTACAAGATACTGAAAGGAAAGACAGGCATGTGGGGAAAGACAGACAGACACTCTGCACACACATAACCACAGACATCCACACTGACTGTCACTGACCAATGAGTAAGTGACCAGTAAAGGAAGTCTCAGGCCCAGCAAACAGTTATCATGCAGTGGGGAGCTCCTTTATTACATGGATGCAATTGCTGGGCAGGTCATACTGGTCCCAGGGTGCCCAGTGTAGATAAAGACACACTCACAACAACAGCCTGTATGTGTCAGTACTGCACAGAGCACAGTACTGACCACTGCACCACCATGCCTCCCATCAGGGGCAGCTGTGGCCTAGAGGTTGGAGAAGCGGCTTGTCACCGATTCGATTCCCCCACCGGACGGGCAGGAAAAATTTGGGTGTGGTGGAGTGATTAATGAGAAAAATGCCCCCCCCCCTCCATTAGCTGGCTGATGTGCCCTTGAGCAAGGCACTTAACCCCCCAATATGCTCCCCGGGCGCTTGATGCTGCCCACTGCTCCTGTGTGTGTTTCACTGCATGTAATTTGCTGGGTGTTGCATGTGTGTGTTCAACTAAGGATGGGTCAAATGCAGAAGTCAAATTCAGTATGTGTGTGTAAAAATATATATACTGCTAATAAAGTTGATTCTTCTTCTTAGAATAAAAGCAGGACCAGTCGATCCAGTCTGCAGTGTTCACACACACTCACAAATATAAACCTGTAAACACTCTTATGACTCCACACAGCCCAGATCAGATGCCACACAGGTTCAGACACACACTCACCACTAAAGTATTTGGCTTATTACCCAGATTGCACCACACTAGTGACACTCCTCCTCCCGCCGACACCCTGACTGGAACAGGAACACAATGAATGAAACAGGAGGAACACACTGTGGGTGTGTGGGTACAAGACACCGCTCGTTTTTAACTTGCTCGTGCAGTTAGTGTGTTCACAGTCTGCATACTGACTGACAGACCTACTGACGGACACTGACAGAGAGAAAGACAGACAGTCATTCTCACAGACAGACAGACCGAGAATGTTACAGACTACACTCGATGAGAAGGCAGAGCTGAAGTGATTCCCTCGTTAAGATGCCTGAAGCCTCGTCTGCCTGTGTGATCACTTATTGGTCGGATGTCTACAGGTGAACTCTGACAGGAGCAACACGACACCTGAAGGGTTTCTTAGCAACAGAAACTTCAGGCATTTTTCAGATACTCAAACTTTGATTTGAATTAATAAAGAAGAGACGTGACTACAGGGCAGCATGGTGGTGCAGTGGTTAGCACTGTTGCCTCACAGCCAGAGGGTTGCAGGTTTGAATCCCGGTCTGGGCCCTTCTATGTGGAGTTTGCATGTTCTCCCTGTGCCTGCGTGGGTTTTCTCCGGGTTCTCCGGCTTCCTCCCACAATACCAAAAACATGCTCATTAGGTTAACTGGCTGCTCTACACTGCCCCCTAGGTGTGAGAGTGTGTGGTTGTCTGTCTTTGTGTGTTGGCCCTGCGATTGACTGGCGACCAGTCCAGGGTGAACCCCGCCTCTCGCCCGTAGTCAGCTGGGATAGGCTCCAGCTCCCCGAGACCCTGACGGATAAGCGGTATAGAAAATGGATGGATGGATGGATGGTGACTACAGTATGACTGAGTGAGTGGGTGTGAGTGTGTGTGTGTACATGTGTGAGTGGGTGTGCATGTGTGTGTGTGCGAGTGTATGTGTGTGTTTGCACGTCTGAGTGTGTGTGTGCATGTGTGTGTGTGTGTGTATGTGTAAGTGTGTGTGTGTGTGTGTGAGTGAGCATGTGCGAGATGCCCTGCCGGCGCAGCACTGAGCTCTGTGGTCACGCAAGCCTGAGCAGTCTTTGGGAAGTGGGTCAACAACAGGAATAAAAAATCGTGACTGGAGATAAAGATATAAGAGCACAGGCAGAGGAAAGTTACCAGTTTGAAAATACACACACACACCATGGTCTGTGTGTATTTGTATTAACATCCCAGAGGACATTCACAGCCTCACCCACCTAACCCACCTCTCTCCCTCTCTGTGCAGGTAGAAGCCTGCTGCTTACTGTCAACCCCCACACATGACTCACACACTCAAACACAACACACACACACACACACCTCTAAACTTTCCATCACTGAGGCCTGCAAAGCCTCCTGAGCCTGAATGTGATTATCAGTTACATCACATCATCAGGAGAATTTAACAAATATCAGCCTTATGACAGCGTGGACCCCCACTGAAAGGCTGTTTGTTGAGTTATTACATCAGCAGACAGTTTTACTAACATAAGATCAGATCAGATAAGATAATCCTTTATTAGTCCCATAACTGGGAAAATACAGATTCCCCAGAATTACTGCGTTATTTCCCGTGGCTGATAGGATGTCTTTTATTTTGTAGGATGAGTCAGAGTGGTCTCTGATTAATCATGATTGATCCACAGGTCATACACAAGTCAAACATGCGCAGCTTGGCAGTGACGAGTGCCAGGAGACCTATTTATGACACACGCAACACACACACACTAATGCACCTTTTATCTGACACAGCAGCATCTAAAAATAACAACAAACGGCTTTTAAAGTGGAGTTATGGACAAGGAGACATGGTGAGTGAGTGTGAGTGTGTGTGTGTGTATGTGATGAGATAAATTGAATAAATAAGCTGTATGTAAATACTGCACATTTTTATTCTTATTATATTTATAAGGTTTCTATTTTATAATATGTAATTTTACTCTTTCTATTCTACCTATTTTTTGGTAGCAGGAACAAAAAGAATTTCACTGCACATTGTACCGTGTATGATTGTGTGTGTGTGATAAATAAACCTATCTTGTATCTTGCATGTTCACAGCAGTCTGTGCTTGCCTTCCCCTAGCACCTGTTTACCACAGCTATATGAAAAGCTGGCATCTGTGTGTGTGTGTGCCATGGAAATTTCCTTTAACCTTTTCGTCATTTACACTGGTGCCACTGAAATCCCATAAGCGCACACAAGCGCACACACTCACACACACACACACACTCACACACACAGGACGTGCAGTGTGGTCTACAGTGGAGATAAACTGTCACTGTGCATTGTGTTCAGGCTATAAACAATTTGTGTCAAACTCTGTCAAAACCTGCTTCACAGTCACATGATCACTACTACTACTATTTGTAGGAGCCGCATTTAGTGTGTATTTCTATTTGCTTGTATTTTTTCTTTTTGCATTTTGGGAGGGTGCGCCCCCTGCAGGAAGCAAGGGGTGCAGTTTGTGAACAAAACAGCAAACTGGAATCAGACAAAACGTCTGCATGTGTAAAAAAGCTCCCAGAAATTTAATTTAATTTAATTTGTTTCCTTCTGTGTCACAGCTTGTAGTATTAGCAGTACTATACAACCCAACTACTGCACCACCACAATGGTCCAAAGTACTACATGTACTTTTCGTACTTGTGCTTCCACTAGTAATGATACTACAACTGATGGTGCTGTTTCCACAACTACTGTACCACCAGTAGTGCCTCTGAGTTTGTTTCTGCTGCAAAAGCACCACCGGTAGAAGTACTACATGTTTAGGAGTACTAGCAGTAAATCGGAGTCAGCTCACATCCCCACAGTTCAGAAACTCCGCAGTACCCATGAATACACTGTGTAATCCCCAACCCTGTGCAGTAATCATCACACACAGTAATCCTGCTGGACTACTGGGAAGGAGAACACATACTGGTGCAAACGTTCTGGATGGCAGATCACCTGCATGTGTGTCACCTCTTCATGTTGGTGTTGGAGGAATCCAGACAAGCCCCAACCAAAGTGTCCAGGAGGAGGGCGGCCATGCTGTGACTGAGTCCAAACCAGTATCAGGGTAGTGCTCATGCCTCCACCCCTCACACTCCTCAACAGCGGCAGAAAGAGAGCAATTTTTAAAATGTAGTAAACAGTGAGGAAACCCAGTTTTTATCAGCAGGCCTCAGATTCCAGCATTCAGTCCCACCCACATCAGTCACTTCTCGATGACTTCGAACACCACTTGTACAGATGTGGAGAGGAGGCCAAAATCAGCATCTCTCTCATCAAACTGTCAGATTCTGGAAAGAGACGCAGGCTCATTCTGCTTTAAAATGAGACTTTTCCCTGGTGGCTGGCTGCCCCTGTGATAAATCAGGTAACCAAGCAGCAGAGCTGTGAAGAACTGGGGCAGCTCCACACACTTCCCTATAAAGCCCTGAGCTGCTTTCTGAGATTGGATTCCCTCTCCTCCAACCTCTTCCTGTCTGCCTCAGGTGGTGTGTGTGTGTGTGTGGAGAATGACAAGCAGGCCCACGCTCATGTTGACACTATCAATACAGCAACAGAGTCCCTGTGATGAATACAAATTACCAGTAAAGGTTACCTAAGGACAGATGGAAAGCACACACACATCAACATGTGTGCTGCTTGGATAAAAAGGACAAACGGCTGAGACGTAAAGAGGAATTCAGATCAGGGACGTCTGCAGGTATCAACTCCCCGTAGTGAACACATGGAACATAAATGCTCGTCCTTCCTCCTCACGTTTTCCTTTATGCACAGGAGAAGGTACAGTTTTAATACAAGGCCACTCTGAGCCTGCTCAAATCTTTAATGGTATGTAAATTACGACCTGACAGTGATGGACTGAAACAAGAACCCCCATGTGTTCTGAAAGATAAAAGAAAGAAGTAAACACGATGAGAGTAAAACACTGCCTTGACTGCAAAGGACAGAAATGGTCATTAAAACTGCATCCTGGACAGAGAGACAGAAAGAGAAACAAGCTGGAGGAAAAATCTCCATCCTCACATCCCACTCTGGTTTGAGTCACACAGAGAGCAGCCACAGCCTGGAACACGGCGACCGAGCGAATAGATTTTCATATAAATTAAGATGATGAATCCATAATAAGTTTCTTGCTCGCTGGCGTCCCTCTTTCTTTCTCTCTCCACTCATCTCTGCCCACTGTATCTGTTCTCTCTGCCTCTCGCTCTAATGAAGCCATCGTGCGTGTTGGACGCTTTGCACGGCTGACTGCTGCTCGGCTGAAGCACCTCAGGGGAAGAAGAAGAAGCAGAAGAAGAAGAGGACGAAGAAGAAGTGTTTGGAAGATCCTGCAGTGTGCAAGTAAACTGGATTAGAGATTCTGCAGCCGTTCTCAGTTTACGAAGAGCTGTCCTGTCCGTGTGCTGACCTGGGAGCAGCTTCTTTTGTCATCTCTGACTCTTCCTGTTCCCACGTGTTGTTGCCACTTATTTACACTGGATTTCTCGATATTAACAGGTTGTGAAATAGCTAGAGGATTCGTGGAAGATTTAAATTCACTTGACTAAAAATAAACCGTCTCCTGAGAAGTCAAGGAGATGCTGCCGATGATAATGAAGCAGTGGAAAAAAGTATAATGTACCATAAACACTTACTCTATTTTACTGTTTTGATATACCAACACCGTCATGATGGGGAAATATGTTTTGTGAGCAGTTTTGCCGTACAGACAACTCCGCTGCCTGAGGTTACAGGCGATAACGAAGCTAACCATGAAAACAGCACGACCTTCAGTGACAGGAGCAGTGGGACTACTTTTCCTCTGAACGAAGTGAGAACTAACTGAGGTCTCATTTCAGCCAACGATGTGAGCCTGTGCAGCCAAACAGGCCTGAGCAAGCAGCTCACGAATCAATTAATTACAGAGCCCTCACCTGCTGCTGCTAGCATAGCAGCTAGCAACAGAAAACATGTGACACACATGCAGTTTATGATTCGTGTTTACAGACACACACACACACACACACACATGCAAACACACACCCCATGTGGAGGTTCACTGTCAAAGCCAGATGCCTGGTGAACCTCAGAGGGATTTGGGAGGAAGCAGCCATATTCCCACGATGTCTCTCTCTCTCACACTCACACACACACACACACACACACACACACTCACACACACGCACACACAGGACGTGCAGTGTGGTCTACAGTGGAGATAAACTGTCACTGTGCATGGAAACTGTGGGACTTTTTAATTCTCAAGTTCACTGTCATACAACAAAATCACTAACCTGCAGCTACCACAGTGTGGTCCACCACGTTAGGAGGTCCACTAATTGAAGACTTACTGCTCTGCATGGCAGCCTCATTTAGAAAACACAGACAGCACAGACATCCCATTCAGAATCTGGAGAGAATCACGACAATATCTGCATTTTGTTTTCAACACATTAATGATTTTTCCAATAGCAGTTCATCATAAAGACATGCGTCTTAACTAAAATTCATTTTTTAGATAAGCCAATAGTGCGAGCGTATTTCACTTTTATCAACAATGTGCAAATAAATAAAACAAAACAAATGAAGCAAAGTTGTGTCTTTTTCTTTGATCACAGAGGAAATGACTCGACATGTATGACGTAAACGTATCAGGGCAACACTTTGCTTTGCCCCCTGAACTTTAAACTGCTCACTGCAGGCTGCAGCACTGCTGATCAATACCCTCCCTGTGTCTCTCACAGGAGGGACAGGTGAGTCCACCACAGTCTGTCTGTCTGTCTGTCTGTCCAGTGAGTGACCCCCCATCCCCCCAACACACACACACACACACAGAGAAACACATACAGACACAGACACACACACACACACACACAGAGAAACACATACACACACACAGACACAGACGCACACAAACACACACAGAGAAACACATACACACACTCTCTGTGGTTACAGCATGGGGTGCTGACTGACAGCATGAGGCTGCACAGTAAATGACTTGAAGCTTTAATAAGTTTTCCATTTGGTGAGTCGTCTCAGTGATGAAGCGAACATTTAAACACGATAAAAGTCGTCTCCGAGTCTACTGGATAACAACACGCACCACAGCGGAGACAAACAGAAGCAGTGAGTAATTGAGAACAACGTGTTCTTGAAAAGTATGTCCAAAGTTTTTCAATTACGAATCTATTCCAACCTCCAGTTCACATCTTACTCCTCTGCGAGGCTGCGACGGTTCTCCTCTTTTAATCACACCCTCCACTTAAGTGTTAATTTAATGGGTGTGTAGGGCTGAAAGGCTACATTAAGTTTGAATCAGCCTTCATCAGCTCCACATGGTGCACTCAGAAACATGTTTCACAGCAGGAAAACCTGGACACACAAGAAACTTTTTCCCTGTTAAGAAACTGGTCAACTTGACCTCCAGACCTGCACAGAACTTCACAGAAAACTTGATAAAAGCTACACGTGATTTCAAAGCACATGGAGTTCAGTGACAGGAGACTGTTTGTCTCTTTGTATTCTGATCTTAAAGGTAAACATGGGAAGGATTTTCTCACTGGACTCAACACGTGCGCTTGAATGGGACTTTCTCTTTGAGAACAAGGTCTCCAAACGGCAGAATGATGAGCCACAGCTAATATTTTACCAGCATGCGTCCTGTGGCCGGTTGTTTCCTGTCGGAACAGGATGTGGTGACTGACGTTAAGTCGGTCTGGTCTTCCCACAGACAGTCTCTGGGATGAACCTGGACTGGCGCTAAACATCCAGTCAATGATTGGCACTAAAACTGGTCCTGGAGACCAGCTGCACTGTAAAACTTTCACTGAAGTGGCATGACTGCACATGGAGTCTCTGCATGGCAGCAGATGAACCAACAGGACATTTTCTGCATGTTCCATCAGCAGCATCAGAAAGTGAAAACCGCTGTGCTTTTAGAGTCAAACATTAGCCTGGGGTCAAAGATCTCGTACAACAGCGCGATGATCACTTTGAAGGTGGATGTTTCCAAGCCCAGAAACTTTGTCGATGACTTTAGTAGGATGCACACGCAGCTAACCCTAACAACTACAGCTCGTACTGCTATTTGAACAAAAAGCTTTGATACAAACACTGCGAGTCGGCTGCATGGCAGCTGGGCTGCAGCCTTTTCTGTCATTTTTAACCAACATATCAAATGCAAGCAGATAATTTTCCACATCCAAACATGCTGTGCGACATGATAAGATTTTCAATGAATTCATAAACACGTCACTTAAATATAAAGACAGGAAAATTAAGAGCATGTTTGAAAGAGAGAGAGTCGACAAAGGCAAACAGAAAGCCTGCGACCTGGCCGGTATGTAAGTGTGTGACGGAGGGAGGGAGGAGGGGAGGAGGGAGCAGTCACATGTTAGGAGGAGGAGGTGGAGGAGGGAGGAGGAGCTGCCTGTCGCTCGTCTACGTCACATGAAAGCCTCCCTCCCTCCCTCCACTACGGCGCACATGACTGCAGCAGGCTGTTCTGTAACTCCAGTCACGAGGACAGAGTAGTATTACAGTAGTATTACAATCAGCAGCCGGCAGGGCCGAGCGGCATAGACAGTCACTGAGAGAGAGAGAGAGCGCCAGAGAAAGCAGTCGTCTAATAACCTCGAGTAAATATTACCTCCTTATCAGACCGCACACAAAAAAAACCCAAAGCTGCGATAAAATTCAGTGTTTTCTTCCCTGTAGCTTACAGGGAAGTCGTTCTCCCATTGTCCTGCTGCATGTCGCCCAAGGACTTGGCAGCAGTCAAGAGCAGCACACAGCGCAAATGAAAGCTGCTGTTCACCTTTAAGTGGCTCTGCCTGACAACAAACTGCACCTCCATCAGATGGGCATTATTTCATTTTATCACATTTCCTCAGAAGTCAGAGGATTTGAACAGGAAGCTCCGGGATCAGCCATAAGTTCCAGATGTATGATATGTATTTTATCATAGCACATGGTGAACACACGGATGTGGAACATGAGTTAAATCACTACATGACTGCAGTGTGTCGTCACACAGTTCTGAGGCCTTCCGTCAGACTTTTCTCCTCATTTACCTTCTGTGTGTGTATGGCCAGTATATGTACTGTGTGTGTGTGTTATGTGGGAGCACATGTCACTGCTACATGTTATAAATAGCCCACAGCCTCCCTGGATCCCACCACACACTGAATTAACCTGCTGGAGCTGTCAATGCAGTGACAGACACACACACACACACACACACCACTGTCTGATGACGTGCAATCAGAGCAATAACACCATGACGTCACACTGATGGGGAAATTGGGCGGCAGATGGAGATTAGACCTGAAACGTTAAGTTCCGTCGTGTGAGAATTTGAATTTGTTAACTAAAACCTGTTCGGAAATCTTCTCATTTACTGTTTCCTTCCGTGTACACAGCAAAGTGCACAACACATTGTGCAGTCTTGGCGCTACTGCTAAAATTCGATTCTCCGCGAAAATTCGGCATACATTTTGAGTGCGAAGCGCCTCTTGATTTGGATGAAATCTGAACTTGTGTAACCGGGAACAGCGCACCCTACCGCCCTCCGCGGGGTTCTTTGGCAGGAGATTATACTGGGATTAACAGGGGAGTCAGTCATAAAAGTTCACATGTTGTTTTAATTGTAACTACTGATTGGTGCGCTGATTGTGCACCGAATTCAATTAAAGATGCTGCTCATTCATTTACAAAATAATGCATGTTTTGCGTGTTATGCATGATTGCCGATCAGAAGGAATCCCTGAGGTCATTTCTTACCGCAGTTTTTATAAAAATTCAGTGGAAAATCACAGCAGCACCAGGTGCCATCATCAGCCCCCCAGACACAGCCCCCAGGACCGAGTGTTTTCACTTTACCAGATCAAACCACCGTGTGAAACGCACACACGTTTTGTAACTGCGGTCTAACCATTACGCAAACGGTTACGAAAACGTTTATCCGTCGCAACTTTCTCAGCTGACTAAAAGCCACAGTCTAGCCGCTTTGCAGAACATTTTAAAATGTTCTAGCCGCTTGACCACTAGGAACCATTTACAGGAACCATCGATGAGAATCAATCACCTCTGAAGAGCAGCGAACAGCTTGCAGATCTCAGAGATCCGGTTAAGCTCGCGGTGCTGTGGCGAGCAGCTTAAAACGAGTGGACAAATAGCGTAACACAGCAGTAATCTTATCGCAGCGCCACAGAGACGTTTTATTAAACATCCGTTAAGATTCAATCATAATGTCCAATCACCAACACACACACACACACAAACGTCTTTCTGCGCACACTTCTGAAGGCCCCGCAGTCCTGGAGCCGGTGGATGAACATCATAAAGTCAGAATATCATAACAGTCCCAGATGAAGTCCATGCGTTCAGAGGCGCACCACGTGTCCACGTCTCCAGCACTGAAATTATAACTTCCCTCAAGATTGCGTCAAAAGTTTGCAACGCGTCGTTCTGCATACCAAATAATCCGACCGGAACAGCGACCCGTCGGCTGCTGCCCGCCTCCGCCACCGACACGGACACATTTACTCGGTTTAATCCGTCACATTCCCTCAGAGGGCCCGGCTGATGACATTTCCTCCAAAAACACGTGAAAGCCACACGTCAAGCCTGAGCAGACATTCTCACACACACACACCGACTCGCGCTGTGCAGTGGGGAGATGCTGCTGACAAGCCGGTCAAAGCCTCGCATCAACCGGGCTTTGCGTGCGCCACGGCCAGCGACACGCAGTCACGCAGCCCGGTGCCGAAAGCCCGATGTTGAGTGCGTCCAGAGAGGATGCGGTCTTACCTGACTGCCCGAGTTTTCTGTCAGGTAACTGAAGACAAAGGACGAGAGTTCCTCATCTAACAGTGAAGCGCAGTCCGCCATCTTCTAGTGAATGAGGAGCCGCGGTGTCAGACAGCAGAGTATAGGAGGAGGAGCAGCAGCAGTGGGGCAAGTCCGTCTGCAGGGGGCGCTTCTGTTTACACACAAAGACAATCCGAGACTTTACCGTGCAGGAAAGTGTGGTCCGAGTGCCCGCAGAGGGACGCTGCTGGTGCCTCCTGGGGCCACCAATCAACCGTCAAGTTCAGATTTCATCTCACTTTCAACCAGTCAGACAGGCAGGCAGACAGACAGACAGGAGGACAAACAGACAGACAGGCAGGCAGGCAAGTAGGTGGACAGACAGACAGACAGACAGATAGGCTGAGAGATAAGAGAAGAAGTGAACCTGCAGGAGAACTGATCTGGTCTGACAGATTCTGAAGGGCAAAGCAGTCGTCTGTTAAATCAAGGTTTTGGATCTTGCTGTGATCGAGTTCATGTACTTGTACTGTGCAGTAACTGCAGATTTTGTATGTTCTTGTTCCACGCTGTGTTTACCTGTCAGGAAATATGTGAGGCTATTTTAACAGGAAACCACATTAAGTCCTGGTCTTACTGCTGAAGCTCCAGTTGTTCTGCAGTTTGCTCACTAGTGATCACACACACACACAGGCACACACACATAGTGATTCAGGACACTGTTTGTGTTCCTGTTGAACCTCTCTGCTTGTGTTTTGAGACAAGTGTTAGCAGCAACCCATTGCTGTTGCTGGGCAACTGCAAAACCAACTTCTGTCAGTTATTTAGCTCACACTGTCAGTGTGATCAGCTGATGTCAGTGAAAAGGTAGAATTAAAGAAAAATCGCCTGTTTAAATTTTCTGTTCGTGGAGAGTAACGATGGGCCTACGGCGTAGGTGTGTCAGGTCAGGAAAAGCTTACCTGTCGGAGGCAGGTGAGGCCATCACACACATCTGCCTGACAACACTGACCTGAACACAACGTGTGTGTGTGTGTGTGAGCTTCTATATTTATAAGGACCAACACTTTTTAGTTTTTCAGTTCTTTTTTCAGTTTTAATGATAGAAGTGATAGAAAAGTGGGTCAAAATTATGAGAAAATACAGAAATTATTCTGCAATTTTTAGTTGTGATGGTTAAATTTAAAATTTAAAAAGACTCAAAAACATTTATATACACATGAGTTTTTTTAATATTTCTGTTAAAAGAGGAAAAGTGTTGATCAGAAAACAAGACAGCAAACAGGAAATGAATGTATGTATACAGACTTTCTCTGTGTGTCTATATTCTCCTCTTCTTTCTCTTGATGACATTACAGTTATTAAAGATACACTATATGGTCAAAAGTATTGGGTCACCTGACCATCACACCAACAGGGACTTTAATGACGTCTCATTGTAAACACACAGACAGCTTTGCAGCTCTAACAGCTTCCACTCTTCTGTGAAGGCTTTCCACAACATGTTGGAGTGTTTCTGTGGGAATTTGTGCCCATTCATGCAGTAGAGCATTTGTGAGGTCACACACTGATGTTGGACAAAAAGGCCTGGCTCACAGTCTCAAAGTTGGAAGCATAGCATTGTCCAAAATGTCTTGGTGTGCTGAAGCATTCAGATTTGCCTTCACTGGAAGTCAGGGGCCGAGCCCAAACCCTGAGAAACAGCCCCATACCACACCTGGATTCAATAATAAAGAGGTGTGTCTCAATACTTTTGTCTATATAGTGTATGCATGCTGAGTTATAATCATCTTTGTGGATCTCTACTTGTTTATTCTTGTCTCACTGATGCAGTCAGAAGGTGAAATCAGTGCTCATGACACAACATGTGCAGTCAAGTACGTTCATAAAACATCATGAACCACACGTCATCTCACATCTCCTTATCAGATATTAATATGCAATACAGGAAATAAACCCTTCGCTAAAAATTACAGACTGCTGTGAAATCATGTTTGTTTGTTTGTTTTTAGGTTTCATGTCTGGGTTTAGGTTTAGCTTTCATGTCTGGCTTGATTTAGTTGTCCTAAGTGTAGTCACTGCATGAAGATGTGAGGAGACTCCATGTCCAACACTAACAGTCATCCAGAGACGAGCCACCATGTTGGAGGTGTAGAGATCGAATTCTACGGACAAGGAAATAGACCAGGATGCAGTGCAGTTACACTACACGCATGACTGTTGTGCAATCACAGCACATAATTTTCAGTTATTCTTCAGTCATCTCACAACCTTTCATATTACTTTCTCTGGTTCATTCAGTAATTCATGGTCTTACAGGAACAAGGTTGCAGCGATTCATGTTGTGCTTACACACAGTGAATCTGGGACGGAATTTTATATTTAAAGTTTAGGCATTTAGCCAGCCCTACATCATCAATTCAACATCACAGTAAGCTTCAGCCTGGAAACCATCATTGTGACAGGAAGCTGATATTCTGTAGGTAAGAGGTCAGACTGGTGTTATTGATCAATAGTACAAAATATCCCTGAGTTTGGATCAGTGAGGAGAGCTGGGTGCTGCAAATGCTGCAAGGCCTTAGAAAACAAATGGAAACTCAGCTCACAATGACAAACAGACTGTAAGGAAGCCTGATTGTCTCGGTTTATCACACCAACACCAACACTAAAACCAGCCCAGGCCTCTGTGACATGAGTCTTGCAGCATCCAGACCAAGTTAACATTTCAATAATGTTTAGTCCTGTTACTGAGCAGGGCTGGAACATGCCAGGCGGTCTGCACGGGTTTTCATGTGAGGAGAAATTCCATAATAATAATATTAATAAAGGATGAACTGTGCTGACATGTGACCATCAGGTTGATTTCACGTGACTTCAGAGATGAGTGGAAATTCACACTGAAAGTGAATAAGCAAATAAAAAAAAATAGTCGAAAAGCAAAATATCTTGTCGGGATTACATTTTTTATCACCTATAGGGCAAAAGCAACTTAATCATGACCAATTTATCAAGTGAAATACTTTATACTGAGATGATGAAATTCATTGGTAACTTTGGTGATCAGGGGGAGTTTGTTCCCTCTGATCACAAACAAGCTGAGCCAACATTAAATCTACACATTAGATTATGAGCTGCTGTGCCTTATGTGGAGGGAAGCTCCACATAAGGCACATAAGAGCTTGATGTACCATGACGACTGATGGAGTTAGAATTATATCTGCTGAGGTGGAACTTTAGACTTGACTGTTAGAGGAAATGTAAGAAAAAAAACAATCAAGCAAAAAAACATCTGCAGCAGACATTTTTCTTCCAATTTCAAAATTAAAAAGTACATAGTTAAGAAAAGTAATAATGATTATAACAAACCTTTAAACGTGGTGGTTCAAAACTGCATTTGAACTTTTGTATGTTGTTCAAGTAGTAGAGGCCTGAAAAACCCCAACAACCAGGCGTGCCACAGGCCATAAGAGTTTTATCAACAGCGAAAACATCAGGATGGGATTTTCTGGAACAAAAGGAGCCACAATAAAATCTGTCATAAAACAATTAAGGCATTGTTAAACTACAGTCTCTGCATCAGCTTCTTAAGTAATCATCTGCACTGATTCCGATAAAAAGATCAAAACAGTGAACGCACCACAATATCTTGCTACAAAGCTCACATGACTGATGTTTCATGCTGCTTTCACTGAAGTATCACATTCTGTTTACTTCACTGAACTCTCAGCTGTGATTATTTACACTCATTGAACATGTGTGAAAAGCTTAGGAAAGATGAAGCGTCACTTTGTACCCGGACTACAGACTACCCACATCATTAAAATCCTGAAAAACGTGTCAAATAGAAAACATATTAGACTCTTTGTCAGTTTTACTTTTACCAGGTAGATTCTACTGGGATGATTTTGTTCTATTTATGAATAGAAACGCTTTAAAGGCACGACTTAAATAAAAATTCTTCCACTGACTTATTAAACCTCTGTCATTGTTATTCACGGTGAATAAAGGATGCAGGTATCATAAGCTTTGAATAGAAAAAGAAGCCAAACAGTTAGGAGCCTAAGCCTGTGAATATTCTCATTCATCCAGGTTATGGTTATCTCAAGGAAATTCAATCGAATGCAACTGGACTTAGTTATTTGTCTTTGAAGACGTTTCAAGACGTTCATGCTCGCTTGACTAGGCTGCGACTAGTCCCAGCCTAGTCAAGTGAGCATGAACTGATGAAGCCTCTTGGATGAGAGGTGAAACGTCTTCAAAGACAAATAACTAAGTCCAGTTGCATTCGATTGAATTTCCTTGAGATAGTTAGGAGCCTTTAAAGACCTTCCGCCTCACAGCAGGCTGATTCAGGCACATTTCACTGTGGAAACAGGCCAGTAGTAGAAGTGAATATTTCTATAAAGAACTGAAAAATTACAGTAAACTGACATGAATGAATCCAGATATTTCAGATTCGAAGATAAATATCAATCAAACGGCAGATTCCTCCTTTGATTGTGTGGTGTTGTGGAGCAGCTCGCACACTCAACGCTTTGCTCTGCCTGTGTCACGAGTCACGAGTCACTTTACATTTCTTGTCCTTTGTGGTATCTTTCTGAGTACATTATTGAAAACAGAGAGCTCTAATTTATGGTACGGCTTAATTCAAGGCAGTGGGGAGCACTGAAAAGCAGCTGGGGAGTTTGATTACTTGGTTGGCCAGTCTGGTGAAAGGCTGCAGGAGAAATACTGCAAAGAGAATCTGAGTGATATTAATTCATCCTGTATGGTGTGTTCGCTTGGTTCAGATATTTTCTTACTCTGTTTACTCATATTGCCGCACCCAAATACTGCAGTATTTGGTTAGCATTAATAATATATATTAATAATGTCAACCATAATGTAATTTCACTGTGTTGATCTCTTCTATACACAGTACATCTACTTTCTGTTTGTGGCCAATAAATCAATTATAGCTTCAATTACACAGCTGATGTGCATTTCCTCATACTCATACTGCTGCTTCTTTCACTCTGCAGGATCCACCTTTGAACAACCTCCGAGACAACAAGTCTGTCATTCTTATTTCTGTTTCATCTACTGTTTGTGCAGTATATTGTCATTATTACTAATGACAATTTTTAGAGTAATGAATAAAAATTCTCTCTTTACCTTAATTTCATTGTTACAGTAGAACATTTTTGACACAATTTTCATTATGAGGCATTAGATTGTGTTGAGATTCACATTAAACTTGAAATGAACACCAAAAATATCAGCAGCATCTGAAGACAGCATTAAAACAAGAAACTGACGTCAGTTACTAGAAGATGACCTTTTATAATGTCAATAAACACAACTTTTTGTGTCCACACCTTGGCAGTGCTTGTTGAACTTCCATTTATTACACATACAAAATGTGACAAAAAAGTGTGTCAGTACAATCTACAGTCCATAAACCTGATCAAATCTCTGGTAGTTGAACTGCTCAAAGCAGTAGTCCTGAGGATGTAAGAGATTGAGAACTGTATGCCCAGGAGTGCCAGCCCATGGAAGGCTTTGAAATCAAAAGACCAAATCAATATATACTGTATTTGACAGGATAAGAGAGGTTAGAGACAAAAGGTGTAGTTTCCATGAAATTGTCAGAGGGTGTGCTAATAGTATCTACAGAGTATACAGGACATCAGAAAGAATACAAAGACATGTATGTAATGTACCTGCAAAGTATTTATTAGTACATGGAACAACAGCAGCATGGGCTGGCTTGTATTCATGAACAGATCTGCATCCTGAAACAGCAATGCTGTAACCCACATGTACATTAAAAGAGTTAATAATGACAGTTAATGTTCTTCTCAAAACAGTTTCTGTATGAGCTATGATGCACAAACGTCTAATGAAATGCAGTGATGTATCATATTTATTGATCCTCTTGAATGTACACTATATAGACAATACTATTGAAACACCTGAACCATCACACCAACAGGGACTTTAATGACGTCTCATTGTAAACACACAGACAGCTTTGCAGCTCTAACAGCTTCCACTCTTCTGTGAAGGCTTTCCACAACATGTTGGAGTGTTTCTGTGGGAATTTGTGCCCATTCATGCAGTAGAGCATTTGTGAGGTCACACACTGATGTTGGACCAAAAGGCCTGGCTCACAATCTCCGTTCCAGTTCATCCCAAAGGTGTTGGATGGGGTTGAGGTCAGGGCTCTGTGTGGGCCAGTCAAGTTCTTCCACACCAAACTCATCCAACAACAGTAATAATAATAATGATAAGAAGAATAAGAAAGAGGTCCCAAAGTGTCCCAATACTTTTGCCTATATAGTGCATTTCTGCGAAAGTAGTTGGAAATGTGCACCGGTTCACATTTTCTTAATTTATTCACATTTATTTTCGCAGAGGTTCAGCAATTTACCTCAGACCTGTGGAGAATTTAAACCGGAACGTAACTGTGGCAGCAAAAATAAAGGGTTACAGCTTTTCCTATAGCCTGATTTCCTTTTCCTTTTTTCTCACCACTTTGAAGAGAGCAGACAGTTGGTACTTATTACTCACAGCCTTCCCAGAGAAGAACAAAAAAATAAATGAACCCAAGGAGAGTGATGCCGTCGACTTGTTTTATTTTAAATAAATAAAAAAAGAAGTAATTAACTGCTCAGATCTTATATTATAGCAGGTCCTGCTGCACGTCAAAAGTGAGTGTTGTTCTGTTTTTATTTCTGTTCTCTCTTTCTGCCTCACTCATACAATTTCCATTCTTTCTCATTAAATGTTTTCATTCACTTTTCTCTGCAGTCCCATTGGACATTGTTCCCTCACACTCGACTGCAATGATAATAATGCAATTGCAGCAACAACATTAAGTTCCCATCACATTATGTATAGCTAGGCGTTAAAACTTCCCTGTGCTGAGGAGAGAAGTCTCATTTTATATCTGTGCTTCAAATAAAATACAGAAAACAAACACTTCACTGTGTTACTCATCCAGGCTGAAACAACCACAGACACAGAAAGTATTTACACCGTCATTAAAGCTCTGCATAATAAACAGCTCAGTGTTTATTGTATGAGTTGTTAAATTGCATATTGTAGTGCCACTTCAAGTTACGGGCCTGCCATCTAAAAAATCAATATATTATTTATCAATGAAAATGGGATCAATCAAGCCATAGTAAAAGGCTGATATCAGCCTCATATGTTAAGATCTTATAAAGCTGTCCAGAGACATCACACAGCGTTACAGACATACCGCTTCCTCTACTGATGTGTATTATTGGAAGCTGCATCTTGTGTGTAGTTACCAAGAAGTGCTGTGACCTGATTCATCAACGGGTCATGTGTTCATTGATCGGCAGGGATGGAGAGCAGCACGTTGAACTGCCCAATAAATACACTGTTGTGTAGACTGAGGCAAGTCAAGCTCTAAACTCTTTTATGCTGTTTGACATGTTCTGGTAGTCAAAGTTCACCGACTTTCTTATCATTTTGCATTTTCTTCTCTTCCACCATCTTTTCTTCTCCTCCCCCTATCCTCAGTCCTTCTGCTCTCTCCTCTTCTTCCTTTATGCCTCAATCCCTTTTTCATTATGATCTCATCTTCACCTGCTCTTCCTCTGGTCCCCCTCCCCTACACCTCCATCTTTTCCACCCACCTTTCTTTTCTCCCATTTTCTCTTCTCTTCTCTTCCTCTTTCCTCTCCTCCTTTCCCTCTCTCGTTCTTCATGATCATCTCTCCTTTACCTGCTCCTCTTCCTCTTCTCTTTCTTATGCCACATTTTTCCTCAACAGTCTACAACTCTTTGCACTTTGTTTCTTACTGTATCTTTCCTCAACCTCCTGCTCCCTCGTCATCATCACCACATCCTCATTTTCTTCATCATATCTCTGTCTCCATGTCGCACACACTATCATGCTTACAGGTGACAAAGTGAGGTGAAAAGTTGCAGCATTTTCAAGTGTCCTGAGCATTTACTACAGTTTATGTGCCATTTCACTTCTGATGAAGAGAGTGTAAACTCTGTCTAATCACCTTTTGTTCCACCTCGAGGTCAGCACTCAGTTGCCTTGGAGCAAGAGGGTTCCAGGTTTGAATCCCGGCCTGGGTCCTTCTGTGTGTAGTTTGCATGTTCTCCCTGTGCCTGTATGGGTTTTCTCCAGGTTCTCCGGCTTCCTCCCCAAAAACATGCACATTAGGTTAATTGGCTGCTCTTCAATGCACCAAGGTGTGAGCATGTGCGGTTGTCTGACTTTGTGTATGCCCTGCGATTGACTGGCGACCAGTCCAGGGTGAACCCGCCTCTCACCTGCAGTCATCCTGGATTGGCTCCAGCCCTCATTTGTGACCCTCACAGTATGGAAAAGTGGGTATATAAAATGGATGGATGAAATACATTGCAACTGTACAGCTGGCTGTGTGTGTGCTGCTGTCACAAATCTTAGTCACTTGAGGTTTAGTTCAAAACATTAACAATGACCAGAACTTGGAATTCATGCACCAGCAACCATGAAACTTCGCACTGTCTATATTTATTCTTCTAGCCTCTATCTTTAGGCCAGCAAGCCTTCACAAACACAACTGCAAATCTCAAATCATGTTTTCCTCACAATCTCATTTGAAGCAACTCAGGAGTTAAAAGCTGATGACAGAAAATCTCGTGTGAGGTGCTGCGGTAAAAACCATGTGAAAAACCACAATATTCCTATAACCTAGCTGCCTGAGTTCCATTGAGAGGAACCACAATTTTTTTCCATGAAAACAGAGGCACACTCATCCTCCTCCAGGTCTGAGTAGTAGAAATTCACATCCGTCAGAACAGCCTGCATTCCAACTGCTAGATGATATGCAGTCAGAATAGGCATGCAGAAATAAGATCGTGTTCATTTGGAGAGAGATTGATTTCACAGAAAGAAAGGAACATTTCACAGTTAACAACTGTTGTGCATACGATTCAGTGTCAGCTCCTAACACATCACAGTTTCAGTTGATGTAAATAATATTTGGTGGTTAAGACTTTTAAAAGCATGTTTATCATTGGATTTGTGAAGAGACTGACTGATTTGAGGTGAGAGATTTTGTAGTGCTGTGTATCCATTCTTCATGAAAGGCAATTTCACTGCTGACTGCACAGGTATAAAAAAAAATGTGCTCACAGGAGAGACATCAGATGGTAGACTGGGTCCAAACCTATTACAGACATCCTCAGACATAAAGAAGTCTTACAGCATAGCAGCACTGCCTCAGTTGACAGATGTGCATCAGTATATGATACATGAACGACAGATGTATGAAATGAAATGAAGAGCTACTTTAGGATCCATGTACAGTTTGCCAAAATGTATTTGACCTTTTTAGGTGGGAATGTGACTGTAAAGACATGTGCATATAAAATGGAGCACATGGAGGGCCAGTTGCAAATCCATGTAATTTGAGGCTAAAGTCGGTGTCTACACCTTTAAATTGGCCAATATTTTGGTAAAAATGCACCTCTCTGATCATAAAGATCCAGTGAGTAGTTCCCATCAGCCCAGGGAAATTAGTTTAGAGATAATAGATGTGAGGACTCTTTAGTTACTAAACACAAACCTTGATGATTTGTTGCTGTGACGAGAACTCGTGAGTGCAGTCCAAGGACGGGTTACCCTTAAGTTTTGCTCTTTTAGGATTCTCTTGAAGCTCCTTTATTTCATTACATCCACAAATCATTGTGCATACTGTTTTACACTTACACTTTTCAATGCAGACCAGTAGCAAATGCAGACTTGTCACAGGTACAGATGTGGTGGATGTGGGAAGATGGGACTCATGTTGGGTTAATGACTAGGTGGATACGATGGAAGATACGAGTCCAGGGTTAGGATGATTGATTATTCTCTGTCTAGCTTAAGCGAAGTACATGATATTTGTGGCAGTGCTTCATGGATAAGTAAATGTAAATGTATGAATGTGTCAGTAGTGAAGTTCTGACGCATGGCTCTGCTTGGAGAAGCTGTTTAATGCAGTTGGAATAACACTGAGCCTGTTGATGTCTACACTGATGTCAACACGACATCTTCACTGGGGACTATCACATCTGCTCAGGCAATTTTAATTAATTAGACCAGTCTGATGGGTGATTTTCGTTTAACAATGTCTCTTAATCAATACAATAAGACTTTTTCCTCTTTATTTGTCTCTCAGGGTTGGACAGCACCATACTGATACATACATCATATTTCTGTATACGTAATGACTGCTGGTTGACAGTTCATGATCACAAGAAATAAAAATCAAATAATATCAATTTATTCCTTTGATTTCTCAGATTCTTCAGGACAGCTGGACAGAAACATTTGGTTTTTGCTGGTGGGATAAACTCTGCAGGACTCTTTATCTGCTGCAGCTTATGATGTTTCCCTCAGAGGAATGTTTACATTCAACATAATGATTATAGTGCACGCTCACATCTGTCACTTCACACACACACACACACACACACTGTACTATCACTCCATTCAGGCTTTCCTCCTCCTGTTATGTCACATTCACCCAGTTAACATCATGTAGTAAATCAATTCCATGTGTGTGCATCGATCAACCCAGATTGGTCAACGAAGTCTAAACAATATGTATGGTAACACGCGCACACACACACACACACACACTGTGTTTCTCCAGGCTTTACAGCTACATGGATGTAAACGTGTTTTTGGTTATGTTTATTTGTGCGTGTCTTGTTTCCTTTCCTTCATTTTTGTCTCCTTTCTACCTTGTCTTCTTATGTCCTCTTTGTTCTCTCCACTGTTTTTTCATTTACTCATGAGTAGACATACAGTATGTACCCACACAAACAAAAATGTGTGCATGAATAAAACACACAATCAGATTTGTGTGCACAGACACAACTGAGACTCCTTAGGTTGTCAGTAACATCAACATATCGTCTGTTGTCTCTCCATCTGCCACACACTGAGGCTTAACCTGCACTGTGTTCAACATCACAGTGTGTACGACTGCCTGCGAGCTTTTCACCCACAACTAAACAGGAAGAGGGACCAAGCGAGAGCTAAAATATCCTTTAAGATTTAAACACAAAGAGAAAAAAGTGTCAGGAAGTGAGAAATATTCACATTCATTACTTTATCAATTGTGTTGAACTGCATCCAACTGAGAGTCCATAACACAAAAAGATTAGTTTTGTTAGACAAAAAAAAAAAAAAAAACTCAATGTATTTCATTATTATTTATCATTTTTATTCAGCTGTAGTTTGCAGGATCTTTATGTTCGAAGGACAGCTGTTATGAATCCATACTGTAAGGACAAAACTTGATCAGAATCACAGAACTTTATTTGAAATTCAAGTGGAGATCCAAATATGTGAGGATAAAACTGGTGAAAACTGATCTGAAAGACTTTTCTTCTTCCATTTATATTTTATACAGACAGACAGGCAGGCAGGCAGACAGATAGACACAGACAGACTGACAGGCAGGCAGGCAGATAGACAGACAGGCAGGCACAAACAGGCAGACAGACAGGCGAGAGTTGGTGGGTCACACTGAAAAGAGACAGATGATACAGAAACAGTGTGTCCTGATTGGCTGAGAGCACCTCTTGTATCTGAGTGGAAGGAAGAAGAGCGAGGGAGATAGTGCTGCCAGCCAACACGTGCTGCTCGGTCACATGACTTCATCCTCTCCTCCTCCTCCTCCTTTTCTGTCACTCTGAGTCGCTCTTCTCTTTCCATACTTTCGGTTCTGCTCTCTTTCTTTGCTCTTCCTCTCTTCATCTGTCTCACTCCCTCTCTTTCCTCCTCTTCTTTCATTTTCTCTCCACAATCAACTCTTCAACTCTGTTAGCTTCTTTTTCTCTCCACAGTTTTCCATCCATCTCCTTGCCTTTTCTCCTCCTTTCTGTCTTTCTCTGCTCCCACATTTTCTCTGTTTTTATGGGCTCTATTTGTGTTCTCTACTACATGAGCCTGGACCTGCAGCATCACTGCAGGTCCAGGTTCAGCTCCTCAGCCTGTTGACCCTGCATATAAATCAAACACACATTTAGAATATACAGCCAGGCATATGTGCACACACACACACACACACACACACACACACACACATGTAGGGTGGGGGCCTTGGTTGGAGGTCAAAGATCTATTTATAAGATGACCAAATGCACTGCAGTCCAGTGACTTGACATAGCAATAAATGACAAAGCCAAAAGGCCAGTTGGTCTAACAGGTCAGTGAGGTCTCCTCAGGCTGAGGCTGCGTGTTGATCATCCAAACAGAGGAAGTATTTTCATCTACTATAGTAAATCTCATATTAAAGGACAATTTTAGAAATATTCTTAATATGTAATTGTGCTATTACTTTATCTGTTATGTCTTTATCAGGCAGTGGATGGATCCTGGAGAAGAAGAATCAGTTTGGTTATTGACAGTATATATATTTTTACATACACACACTGAATTCGTCTTCTGCATTTGACCCATCCTTAGTTGAACACACATATGCAACACCCGGCAAATTACATAATCATATATGCCACACAGTGGACATTGCACACAGGAGCATTGTTTTTAAGTTACATGTGGTAAACAATAGGAATATGTTGTGCACAACACAGAAATGGATGTTTTCTATAATTCCACTTTTCAGTCAAGTGGTAAAAAAAACTACCAGTATGTTTACAAAGGCAACATGGGGCCACAACCTTAATCTTCAAAATCACAGACTGAGAAATTCAGTAAATCACTGGTTTACTAGTCGCTGTCCCAAATAAACATAAAAATTGTATTTATGCAAGAAGAGAATCTCTAACCTCTGCTAAAATCAATGCATGACACCATCACTTGTACCAGAACAATTTGATAGGCAGTAGCTCTTCAGTCAACACAAGACGTGGTGGAGAGCAGGTGGACAGCAGGTTCTGCTGCTTGTCTCGTGCCTCGAGAGAATATTGACTGCAATGTTATGCACACGCAGAATTTCAAACAAACGCTGGAGGAAAGTCATAGGAAAGCGTGGACAGAAACATGAGTTAAAGACGTAGGGAGAGGCTGCATTACAACAGTGAATCCTGTGTGTCAAGGTGAACTAGGCAGGTAGGAAAGAGAGGAGAGAATCCAGCAGCATTTCACCTGATTGCCTGACTCACAGCCACAGACAGAACATCTGCAGAAAATTGATATTGAGAATATAGTATAAAGAAACAGAAAAACAATATTTGTACTTACTAAAAAGTTCTTTGTTGCTGAAAAAGTTGTACTTTTTGTCTACAATAGAAGAGGAGACTACAAGTGATTTGTATTAGTAGTTGTCCGGGGGTTGGGATGAGAGCCTGAGGGGGTTAGGAAATTCATTATGTGATCTACCTCTTACTTTAGTTTGTCTAATTGCGGTTTGATTTTCTTTGTTGTTGGTGAAGGTTCTCAGTCATGGTCTGAGTAGTAAATTCCTAGGGCATCTGGACTTGTTAGGGTTCTTGAAGACGTTTCGCCTCTCATCCAAGAAGCTTCTTCAGTTCTCATTTTAGAGGAAGAATTTACTACTCAGACCATGACTTCACCAACAACAAAGAAAATCAAACCGCAAATTAGACTAACAGATTTTCTTTGTTGTGTTAACGATCCTGGGGCGGCACGGTGGTGCAGTGGTTAGCACTGTCGCCTCATAGCAAGAGGGTTCCAGGTTCGAATCCCGGTCTGGGCCCTTCTATGTGGAGTTTGCATGTTCTCCCTGTGCCTGCGTGGGTTTTCTCCGGGTTCTCCGGCTTCCTCCCACAATACCAAAAACATGCACATTAGGTTAATTGGCTGCTCTACATTGCCCCCTAGGTGTGAGTGTGAGAGTGTGTGGTTGTCTGTCTTTGTGTGTTGGCCCTGCGATTGACTGGCGACCAGTCCAGGGTGAACCCCGCCTCTCGCCCGTAGTCAGCTGGGATAGGCTCCAGCTCCCCCGCGACCCTGACGGATAAGCGGTATAGAAAATGGATGGATGGATGTTAACGATCCTGTTGGTGTGATAAACTGCAACGAGTAGTTTTATTTATAATACTGAATATTCAAGAGTTCTTAAAGAAGCATTCAGAGTTGAAGAGTTTAGGAAATAACATCCATAGCTAATCATTTAATTTTATTAAAGATTTGATTGACAAAAATGGCAACATAAAGCAATACAGACGTTTATGATGTGAGACCAAAACCTGCTCTAACTCTGGTAGAAAACTGTTAGCAAAAGTCTGGTTTTCATTATACAGCATCAGGCCGTGTATGGTATTTGTTTTTTATTATGGATTCACATTCTGTTTACAGCTCTCAGTGTAATCATCAGATGAGGACCAAATGTGCATCAGAGTAAAAGGATGACTTACTTACTGGAAGAATCCAATGTTATACAGCAAAAAAATCCCAGCACAGTAAACTGAAGTGAAACAAGACTCGTTATGTATTTTTACGACACAGCTATTTTGGAATATTCATGATCAGTGAAGATTTTGAACAGACATGACAAAGTTTCTTGCGTACACATGAGAGTGATGAAAGACAGACATGAGCAGGATTAACCCACGAAGAACCTGCAACAAGTGAAGATAATTACAGCACAGTTTAACGTGTTCCACCAAGATTTCCATTTTCAGAGTCATGTTCATGAAGCTGAATATCATCATTAATGATGATGTATTTTTAAATTTCTTTTGTTGAAACTGTCACCATGTAGAAACGGCGACTCACAGTTCAATTCACACCCAGGACGAATGTAACATGTGATCACAGTTGAAATGAATCTGTCTGACTGACAGTAATGTTGTGAAATGTTCCTTTTTTTCTGGTTTCACTTAATGTTCCATGATTCAAATTTTTAAGTGAAAAATATCTTTATATAAATTTCATAAGTATGACCAAAAGAAATTTATGTTTAAACATTTTTACCTGTGAAATTGTTTTGCTTTGAACTTTGACCTTTGCGCGCGTGTGTGTGTGTGAGTGTGAGTGTGTGACAGTGTGTGTGTGTGTGTGTGTGAAAGTGCGTGTGTGTGTCCAGTCAGCTGTGAGTTTGTCAGACTGACTCAAAGCAGCGTGTGTGTACTCTGCGTTAGACGTGTTGCATTCTTGTCATTGATGTTTCAATGGGTGGATGTCTGTTCAAGGAAACTTCTGCTCTTCAGCCTCTGAACAGGACGCACACACACCCACACAGCCACACATCCAGAGACACATGCACACACCGTGTTAGCGACCGTGTTGGCAGATGTTTTTTGCTTTTCATGTGTCATTTAACTCAAAGACACTAAACTAACTAAATTGTTTTGTCATTTTAAGTACAAAAATTACAGAGAAAACAACAGTCACATGATGAAATTCACAGTGGAAAGCAAGTGGTGTGAAATGACACATAAAATGTTCTTAAAAGTGATGTGTTATTTATACACTATCAGACAAGATCATGTCTATCTGTGCAACTGCCAAACAGATTATCTTTTATTTAGATTTATGGACATTGTATAAAAAAGTTCACCTGCATCTGAGCTAAAACTGAGTTTAATCTGCAAGGCAGTGTCCTGCTTGTTTCGGGTTAAATATCAGCCTCAGTGGGCTTGTGCATTGCATTGTGGGAACACGGAGTAATACTGTGTGGCTACTCATGCTTTTCCAACAAGCAGTGCAGATTAGCTTCCAGTGTTTTTCCCAAGAAGGAAAAGCTATAACTGTAAATCATTACATGAACTGGCGTCCTCATTTCAACTTCAATGGAGTTTCCTTGGAAGAGATCCAGACAGACTTAAAGGCCTCACCTGTCTGAAACAATACAATAACAGGGATGAGCCCCACCCACAGTCAGCACACCTGGATAGGTGCTGCTGAAGGGAGAACACAAGTCAATTAAATTTTCAATTCAACTAAATTCAGCTTTATTTATAAAGCACTTTCAAGACAACATTGTTATCCAAAGTGCTGTACACACACACACACACACACAAAAACAAAAAAAACGTAACAGAAATAAAAACAAATTAAAAGGCAATAAAAGAGATAGAAGAATGTAAAAACAATAAAAACAATAAAGCAATAAAAACCTATAAAAAACAAAACGTCAACATCTCACACTGAGTTAAAAGCCAAAGAGAAAAAATGTGTTTTAAGAGAGGATTTAAAAACTGGAAGTGAGTCTGCCTGCCTAATCCTCAAAGACAGCTCATTCCAGAGCTTTGAAAAAGCTTGGTCACCTCTCATCTTCCTCTTTGTCTTAGGGACAACCAATAATGACTGGTCTGCCAGCCTGAGAGCACGTGAGGGAGTGTAGGGCTGAAGCAGGTCAGACAGATTTTGTGGGGTGAGGCCATGAATACATCCATCCATCCATCCATTTTCTATGTGATGTCTGACTCAGTCCAACATAAAGTGCTTTGCAGTAATCTAAGCGAGTCGTGATAAAGGCATGGATTAAAAACTCAAGGTGATGTCCAGAGAGAAATGGCTGGACCTTGAACAGCTGTCTCAACTGGTAAAAACTGGACTTGACCACAGATTTAATCTGAGCATCAAATTTCAGGTCACTGTCCAGTTTTACTCCAAGGTTTGTAGCTGTGTGTCTTACATATTGTGTTAATGGACCAAGATCTATGCAGGCTCTGAAGGCATCACTAGGGCCAGAAATCATGACCTTAGTCTTTTTATCATTTAAAAGTAGAAAATCTTTTGACATCCATGCCTTCAATTCTGCAATGCAATGGAAGAGTTGGTTTGCAAAGAACCAATTTTCCTGTCCCAGTGGCAGGTAAATTTGACTGTCATCAGCATAAGAATGAAAGGCAACACAATGCTTTCAAAAAATTGTTCCAAGCGGAAGCAGGTACAAAGAGAAGAGAAGAGGACTGAGTATAGAGCCTTGAGGCACTCCACATGTGAGAGGTGCTACACCAGAGTCAGTGGCATCAAAACGGACACAGAAACCTCTCCCTGTAAGGTAGGATCTGAACCACTGTAGGGCACCACCCTGAATGCCCACCCAGGCGAGACAAGAGAATCTGATGGTCCACCGTGTCGAAGGCTGCTGTTAGGTCCAACAGAACCAAAGCAACACAGTGACCAAAGTCTGTGGTTAAAAGAATGTCATTAAAAAACCTCAACAGTGCCGACTCAGTACTGTGATGGGCTTTAAACCCAGACTGGAAGATCTCAAGTGTATGGTGCTCATCTAAGTATGAATTCAGCTGACGGTAAACAATTTTCTCCAAAACCGTCAACAGAAAGAGGAGTTTAGAAATTGGCCTAAAATTAGGGAGAACAGAAGGGTCTAACCCAGGCTTTTTAATTAATGGTGTGACCACTGCATGCTTAAAACTCACAGATGCAATCCCATTTGACAAGGTGTCTCAGTGGAAAGAAACTGATAGAAAAAAAGCATGAGATTCAGGTATGATGAATGGATAACAGACGGTAACTGGTAACAGACAAAATGTGATGATCCATCCAGTGTTCATTTAACAACCAAAGCTCTCAGGATCCCTAAAGGTTTAAGATAAGATCAGATAAGATAAGAAAACCTTCACTTGTCTCACAAAGGGGAAATTGCAATGTTACAACAGCAGGGTACAAAAACAGCAATGGAATAAGAGTTAGCTATCTAGAACTCAACTACAAAACTCTGCATAAATAATAATTTCTTATGATATATTATATGAATAAATCTACATCAGTGGTTCTTAACCTGGGTTCTATCGAACCCTAGGGGGGTATGCTTACTTACAAAACTGAAAACCGATCAGCCAGCTACAAAAATGCCTCAGTTAAGCCACTTTGAGAACTTTGCAAGCATGGAGGCAGGGAGAGCTCGAGGGAGAGGTAGAGGAAGAAGAAGACAGAGACAGAGAGGAGGATGTGGTTGCAGAGACCATGCAAGGACCATTATTTCAGATGACATAAGAGCAACTTTGGTGGACCATGTCAGACCATGGCCTGACTATGAGGGAAACTGGGCAGAGAGTCCACGCTAATCTAAGTTTCAGTTTCATCCATAATAAGGACACTCTGACTGGAAAAGATAAGATAATCCTAAAATAAGACAATCCTTTATTAGTCCCATTACTGGGAAATTACAAATTACAAGTATGTCTTCAACTTTCTACTCTACTCAAACTGTATCTAGAGTATTTATGGTACTGTATCATATGGACGCCAACGCCTGTTCACCCAACAGCAGGAACTTGCCATCGTGAATCTAGTCAGAGCAAACAATGCAATTCGTCTCCACCAGCAGACAGACAGGCAAGTATTCAGCAACATAAATCGAGTGAGCATTACTAATATCAGACGCATCTTGGTAAAGCACAACATGACCATGAAGCAAATGTACAGGGTCCCATTTGAGAGGAACAGTGTCAGGGTCAAAGAAGAACTTCAGCATGAATATGTACAGGTAAGCGTTATAGCCCTTTACATTTACAACACAGAATGGGTGCAATAACAGCTGAATATGTACCATTGGATCAGTACCACATAGATACATTAAGAGAACTACACAAGTACCTGTGTGGTGGGGAGGGACGGTTCTGTATGTGTAGTACTGTAGTTGTGTGCTTTGAGTAAAGCAGTGTTTTATAAAAAGTAAATGAGTGTGTTGCTGCTGATCTGAAAGTGTATTAATATCATGCAAGTGGGTATCATTTTGTCATCAGAGTGACATTTTGACAAAGGACTGTTAGGTTTTGATGGCAGAGTTTCAATTTGACATAGATGTGAATGATTTATTTCCCAGTGTTGTGTCTTATTTGCTTGTGTGTTTTGAGTTTTGACACAATGAGCCAAGTTTTGCAAAACGTGTTCAAGCAATGGGCAAAAACTGTAACAACATTTCACACAGGAAACAACAAGTACTGCTGTATAGGGAATAGATGAAGTCACATGACCACAGACAGTCAGGTTGCTTTTCTGTAACAGCTGGTTGTGTAAGGAATGTGGTGTATTTTTACATGGAAATCAGTGTTCAGGACACCAACACAAAGTGTGTGTCTGAATGTATGTGTGTGTGTGTGTGTGTGTTAATGTTTTCTATATATACAACAGTCAGTTTGCAAATGGAGTTGAGGTGGCGTATTGTGCAAAAGTCAGTGCAAAAGTTCTGTGCAAGACAGCTGCATTTTGTACAATATTACCATGGGTGGTTGTCAGGAAAGGAAGAGGGAGGGCGATGTGGGGCAGCAGCAGGGGCTACAGAGGACCTCCAGTGTTCAGCAGTCTCACAGCTTCTGGGAAGAAACTGTTCCTCGGTGTGGTGGTCCTGCTCTTAATGCTCTGCAGCTCCTGTTTGAGGGGAGAGAGGCAAACAGTTTGTGTGAGGGGTGGGTGGGGTCCTTCATGATGCAGGAGGCCCTTTTCCTGCACCCGGAGGTGTAGATATCCATGGTGGTGGATAGGCTGTGTCCCACAGTCTTCTGTGCAGCTTTCACCACCCTCTGCAGAGCCTTCTCCTCTGCAGCAGAGCAGCTGTTTTCTCTATACCAACCCTCCAAGCATTCCACCTCCTGCCTGTAGTCGGCCTCGTCGCTGTTGACGATGCATCCAACCACAGTTGTATCATCCGCAAACTTCACGATATGGCGGCTCGGATGCTGTGCAGAGCAGTCGTGTGTTAGGAGGGTGAACAGGAGGGGGCTCAGCACACAGCCCTGGGGGGAGCTGGTGCTGAGGGTGATGGGGGAGGAGGAGATATCATGGATCTTCACTGTTTGCGGCCTGTCTGTCAGAAAGTCCAGGACCCAGTTGCAGAGGATGAAGCTCAGTCCAAGAGTACTGAGTTTGTGGATCAGTTTCTGTGGAATGATGGTATTGAACGCTGATGTAAAATCCACGAAGAGCAGACAGACATAAGAGTCTTTATTCTCTAAGTGGGTGAGCGCTGTGTGGACCACAGAAGATATGGCATCCTCTGTGGATCCGTTCTTCCTGTATGTGTATTGGTGTGGGTCTACAGTGACATCGATGCAGTCTTTGATGCGGGCCATGACCAGTCTCTCAAAGCACTTCATGACTATCAGAGTGAGGGCTACTGACCGATAGTCATTCAGGCTCATCACTGCGTAGATTCTGGGGATGGGGATGATCGTGGTGGTCTTCAGGCAATTGGGGCCCACCAACTGTTGGAGAGAGGTGTTGAAGATGTCCATCAGCACCTCTTTGAGCTGGTGTGCAAAGCCCCTCAGCACCTTCCCTGTTATCAGGACCTGTAGCTTTGTGTGGGTTTATCTTCTGGAGGGTCCTCCTCACTTCTGCTGGGGTCACGCTGAGGGCTCTTCACCTGGTGGGAGGGTGAGTTTAGTTTGAGTGTCCGGTTCCTCAAAGCGGGCGTAGAAGTTGTTGAGTGCATCAGGCAGAGAGGGGTCCCTGGGCATCTTTGGTGTTATAGTCTGTGATGCACTTTATGCCCCTCCACATGCTCCGTGGATTGCTGGATGCAAAGTGTCCCTGGATCCTCCGGCTTTCAGCAGAGACCGGACCGGCGTGTTCAGCCAGGGTTTCTGGTTTGGGTAGGTGGTTACTGTCCTGGTGCACACTTGTGGATGTATCTGGGGACAGCAGATGTGTAGTCCTCCAGGTCCACCTCTCCCTCACGGACAGCTGCTTCCCTGAAGACCTGCCAGTCTGTGCGCAGGAAACAGTCCTGTAGTGCAGGGGAAGCATCGCTGGGCCACACGGTGATGGTCCTCTGTGTCGGCATGTGGCTTTGCGCAGCGAACGGTAGGCAGGAACCAGCATGATGGAGATGTGGTCGGAGAAGCCGAGGTGGGGGTGGCGGACAGCTCTGTATGCGTCTCGTTTGTTTCTGTAAACACGGTCCAATGTGTTATTTCCCCGTGTCGGTATGGTGACATGCTGCTAAACCTGTCAGCTTTACGTGGTGTCTGTCAGCTTTACGTGGTTGAAATCTCCCACAACCATGTAAAATACCTCCAGATGCTTGCTTTGGAGCGAGCTGATGTTGTTGTGAAGTTAGGGCTTCGTTAGCATTAGCACCCGGCATGATGTAAACAGCCAGCCGAGAAGCTTCTGCATTACTGCATGCCTTTTGCTGCCTCTGTCACTCTCTCACCTCCTGTCTTTATGCTGCTCTATTGCTCAGCTTTATTTTAGTTGACAGAGATAATCCCTGAGTCACATGGAGAGAGAGAGAGAGAATACACACACACACACATCAAACCTCTGCCATCCAGTAGGAACAGTTGTTGTTGTACAGTCATCAGAACATCAGATTAATCTGAATGGGATGAGAGAGGGAAGAAGAAGAAGAGAAAGATGGATGAGAAAGAGGTGAAGAGAACCTATATGAGATAAAGGAGAGAGAGAAGATGAAGACAGGTGGAGGTGTCGGAGTCATGGCAACAGGAAGGAGTGATGAATAATGTTGAAAGAGGAACTGGTACATAAGAAAGAGGTGATAAAAAAGGGCAGTAAACAGTTAAAAAGCAATTTAACACTATTCAGTTGATTCTAAACATGCCTCCTTTTACAGATGTGTGGTGGAGAGCGTCCTGTGCTCCTGCATCACTGTGTGGCACAGCAGCTGCTCTGCAGCAGAGAAGAAGGCTCTGCAGAGGGTGGTGAAAGCTGCACAGAAGACTGTGGGACACAGCCTGTCCACCACCACAGACATTTACACCTCCAGGTGCAGGAAAAGGGCCTCCTGCATCATGAAGGACTCCACCCACCCCTCACACAAACTGTTTGCCCCTCTCCCCTCAGGCAGGAGGCTGCGGAGCATCAAGAGCAGGACCACCAGACTGAGGAACAGCTTCTTCCCAGAAGCTGTGAGACTGTTGAACTCTGGAGGTCCTCTGTAGCCCCTGCTGCTACCCCATCCCCACCACACCACACACACACACGCATGCACACACACACACACACACACACACACACACCCTTCCCGACAACCACCCATGGAACATTGCACAATGCAGCCATTTGCACAGAACTCTGAACTACTCATTTCATTTGCACTACTGTCATTTGCACTACTCCGCCATTTGCACAATATCGCAGTACTGTGGATATCTCTTATTCTGTTTTTTTTTTCATTTATATAGTGTTGTTTGTATTTATTTGCATTAGATTTTGTTAGGTAATTGGGCTTATACCGGGCCCGGGGAAAATAATTTCGTTCCACCTCATGTTTCTACATGTGTGAAATGACAATAAAGCTCCTTGAATCCTTTATTCAGGTCAGTTTATATAGCTGCAAATCAAAACAAAAGTTATCTCATGACACTTTCCAGGTTAAAGACATGCATTAATGGGACAAATATGTGCAGAAGGAGAGTTAGAGGTGGAGAGGGAAGCTCAGTGCATCATGGGAGATCCCCAGCAATCTGAGCCAATAGAAGCATAACTAAGGACCAGTCTATGCCAGCCCTAACTATACTCTATACTATACTAACCTAAGGGAGCCGGAAGATGGTTCCACAGTAGAGGAGCTTGATAACTAGACTCTGGTTCCAGATCTGCTTTTGAAGACTCTAGGAACCACAAGTAACCCTGTATCTTGGGAATGTAAAGCTCTGGTGGGATAATAGGGAACTATCAACCCTTCAAGATATGATGGTGCCTATCTGTTCAGGGCTTTGTATGTGAGCAGGAGAATTTTAAAGTCAATTCTGAATTTTACAGGCAGCCAGTGTGGAGAAGCCAATACAGGAGAAATATGTTCTCTAAGTTTTTGTGAGTCCGTGTGCAGCAGTATTCTGGATTAGCTGGAGAGTCTTTAGGGACTTACTGGGGCAGCCTGATAACAGTGAGTTGGATTATAAGGAACAAATGCATGGACTAATTTTTTTGCATCTTTCTGAGACAGGATTTTTGTGATGTGGTGCAGGTGAAAGAAGGCAGTCCTTCAAATTTGTGTTATGTGTGAGTTTAAGGATGTATCCTGATCGACCTCTGTTTAAAAACAGAAAAAAAACATCTACAAAACACTTTATATTTGGTTTAATCACAGGTCAAACGCACCTATACACGCACACACTACTTTTATGCAGACTTTTTAGAGATAAGGTTAGATCTCTATCTTTACTTTACTTTATTTTATATTTTTATTCTTTATTCTTTATTTTTTATTTTATTCTATTCTCTTGTATTTTTGCACAGTTGTTAGAAGGAGTGTTGTTTTTTTCATTTCACTGTGGATGCACATCCACATGTGACAAATAAAGAATTCTGATTCTGATTCTGATTCTGATTAATCTTTCTCAACCTGCATGAGAGGAAAAATCCTCATTAGTCATTTTTCCTTTGTGGCAGTTCTCTCTCTCCTGCCTTTCACTTCTCCCCTGCTCTCTTTCTCTAACCCATTTTTTTTCCTTCTCAGCATCTTCTGGTTGTTACCACATGTGTGTTTAGTTGTGTTTATGTATGTTTGTTTGAGTGGCTAAGCTCTCAGCTTCCAGTATTTTGGATGGATTTACTGAGGTGATCTGAGGATTTCCCCTTTCTCTCCTCTTGTGAATGTGTGTGTGTGTGTGTGTGCATGTGCCTGTGTGTGTGTGTGTATGTGTGTGTGTGCCTGTGTGTCTCTGTGTGTGTGTGTGGTCTCAGAGGTAATTATGGGAGATTTCTTCATCACTAGAGTGAGCTTGTGCCTAAGGAAGAGTCTCCTTTTCCTCCTTTCATTCTCTCTCATCCGAAGTAAATCAGCAGTTGTGTACTCTTCAACAGTCACATTAAATTAATTTATTTGATGTTGTACATCATAGTCCCTTTAGTCAACATAGTCTTCATTAATTCAGATTACATTTTAACAAAATTAGATAGTAAAAGATCCATGTCTGAGAAGCACAAGCTGATGTCACATTCTCCCCCTTCATAAAATAAATAAAGTTTGAAGCTGACTTCACACTGTGTGGATTTTTAGGTTTTATTGTTTTTTATATGCTAGAGGCTTAGACTGCCAGGGATCTCCCATTATGAACTGAGCTTCTCTCTCCTCCTCTAACTCTCCTTCTGCACATATTTATGTCCCATTAATGCATGTTACTAACTCAACTTCTTCTCCAGAGTCTTTGTGCTTTCTCGTCGCTCAGGTTCCCATATATCACATCTGGACCTCCTGCTGTGGTCCTGCTTGACACCGATTGCTATTGTTATTATTATTTTGTCTCATTTTTACACTACTGCAGAAGAGTTTGAGCTGGTGATGAAGAGGCTCGAGTAGTAGGGACAGACTGAGGCTGTAAATATGTTAAGGGGAGCATAAGGAAAACATCATAGAAGAAATTTAAAAAAACTAGAGAGAGAAGCTGGGGTTCTTATGCTCGGACTAATTGCAGGTAAGTGTGATGTGTGTATGTTGTACCAGGAAGCCACACCCATGCAACAGACGGGGAACGGAGGACACAACAGGGAGGAAACACAAAGGGAAGAACTTGTCAAAGTGACAAATATTTCACCTTTCAACTCCTCAAGGCAATTATCACTCGGTGTGGAAACACTAACTGCAGTCCAAATGTAATGGACCCTGTGCCAACAACAGAGTAACTGTCTAATGCAACAGTTGTGTCTTTTCCTTATCAGTTTCCAATCAGGTGAGATGCACAACCATTAACCCTTATGTATTTTGCGTTGTGTTCTGTATTGTGTTGGTTGAACCAACACAATACCAGAACCAAAGAGTAATGTAAGGAAATAGACTTAGCCCAACACTTTTCAACATCTACACAAACCAATTAGCAAAAACATTAGATTAGTCGTCAGCTCCAAGCCTCCCCCTGAACAACACAGAGATCAAATGTCTCCTGTACGCAAACGACCTGGTGTTGCTGTCTCAGAAGAGGGACTACAACAACTCCTAGATCACCTTCAACAATTCTGTCAGGCCCGGGCCCTGACAGTCAACATGAAATAGACTAAGATCACGATGTTCCAGAAAAGGCCCAGAATGAGTGAAACAGACCCCAGTTCATGCCAGGCACAACCACAATAGAGCATACAAACACATACATATATCTAAGATTAAAAATGACCTCTACAGGGAACCTCAATACAGCTATAAACGAGCTGAGAGAAAAAGCAAGAAGGGCATTTCATTCAATCCGAAAATCTACTAAAATTAATATTCAAATTCCAATCTGGCTTCTGGTTTCGAAACAGTAATTCAACCAATTGCACTATACGGTAGTGAAATATGGGGTCCATTAACAAACCAGAATTTTGCTAATTGGAACAAGCATCAAATTGAGACCTTCCATACCGAATTTTATAAATACATGCTTAAAGCCATCTCATTATATAGACACCTGAAAACTAGAGACCCCACCTCATACCACCACCAAGCCCTGCAAAGCCAAGAACAAGAGAAGAACATGGAGAGGAGCACCCTCAGCCAGCTGGTCCTGCGGCTGACTACCACCAACCCTCCCCTACCTCAAAACACACCCCAAACACCCTGGTCTCTCTCTCTCAACCCAACCAATCATGGCAGATGGCCGCCCACATTGAGTTGGGGTCTGCTCTGAGATTTCTGCCTTCTGAAGGGAAGTTTTTCCTCCCCTTTGTCGCCAAGTGCTTGATCATGGGGGTTTTGTTGGGTCTCTCTCAATTAAAAACTAAATTAATGAGTTTGGTCTAGACCTGTTCAGGCCATCATAGGTTTCACAGACTGACTCCCCTGAATCTGTGAAATGAATTCTTCTCACAACACAGTGATTTCTCTTCTACGAGCTCAAGTCAGAGAGGAAAGTTATATCAGCAGCAAACGTCTGTTTATGGAAGCAATCTCTTTGTTTTAGTCCAACACTGACAGGCTAAAATGGGCTATGATTGAAATAAATAATGAAGTGCTATTTTCTTAATGACAAGAAGAGTACTGCACACTCTTCTTGTATAAATAACAGCAGGAAACAGAAACAGAGGTCTAATGAGGTAATATGTCATCATGCTACCTCCCGGAATAGTAAAATTTCTTTAACTTGTATTTTTAGCCTCTATGGAGGTGTTATAACTTTCCTGTTTGAACTGAAAGGCCACTCCGTCAGCTCACAAATGTTAAGCAAACTTTTTGTAAACTGATTACACTATCAAGAGTTTTAGAGCATCTACAGCTCAAATGTGTGACTTTGGCCTCTGATAAGCTATCGACGTCTCCTTTCACTGCAAGGTGAAAGACAGAAAGCTCAAGAAGTGCCCTTGTACAAGACATACATTAGAAAAACTCCCACTGGCTGTGGTCATTTGCCTTCTGGTTCGGTTACTTTAAGTAATCAGAATGAAGATCAATAGAAATTAAATTTACTGGACAGGAATGCCAAAGTGAAATAAAGATATTTAAAAAAAAAAGGAAAGAAAAGAAATGGCCATGAAGCACCAGAAAAGTAAAACCTGGTGCTCATGGTACATTTATACTTCATTTTCAGAAAGATGATTCTCACAGCTTGTTCTCCCACATCTCTCTGCACACTTCAGAATATCTTCCCCACACTTTTTCATCCACAGTTTCAGAAAAAAAATCTGCATTCCAATATGTCTTGTTCCTCTCCCATTAATTAAGATTTTCCATTGTGTTCGTTGATGGATGTGCTTCTCGGGTTGGGTATAATCATCTGTCAGCTGATACAGCCTGTAAGTCTCATGTTGTACTGATTTGTAATTTTACATGAACTTAATTAAAAACACTGCAACTAAGACTGAAAGAAAAACGAAAAGGGTAGGTGAAGAGGAGAGAGAAGGAGAGGAGAGGTCTGAAACAGGGTGTTTGAGAGGCAGATGTAGAAATGCTGAAGAAAATCAGTTAAAGAAAGGAGGTAAAAAGGAGATAGTTAGTGATGGAAGATGGAGGAAGGACAAGTTGATGGAGGAAGGTGTGGAAGGTCACTCCCTCTCTCTCTCTCTTTCTCTAAGGTTTTAATCTCTCTGTGTAACAGGTCAGTCAGAGGAATCTTGGTGGGTGGTGGGAAGAGAATCTGTCAACACACACACGCACACTAGGCGAAAGAGGTGTTAGTAGTATTCATCAGATTATACTGAAAAAACGCGTAACCTAAAAATTTCTGCATCATCCTACATCAGTTGTGTATTTTTATTGTAAGAAATATATCAAACAATTTTGCTGAATACGAAATAATTGATACCAATTCAGTTAATAATTAATTAAGTAATTTCTCAGTTATGGGACTTATTAAAGGATTATCTTACCTTGTTCTTATCTTATCTATCTTATCTTAACATTCTTTAGTGTCACAGTGATGTTTTAACTCAAAGGAGCCTCCTATTCGTCACCTACTGAAGCATCATTTAAGTATCAGTAATTCAGTGACAATTAACAATGAAGCAAGACATGTTTCATGTGCTTCGTGAAATCGTGTTAGATCTGACTACAGTCTGGTGAATATGCACCTTTTATCAATTAATTCATTACTATGACACCTTCTGTTTTAAGTCTACACAACACAAACTCACAAACAGAACATAAAGATAATAAGATCATCCACACACATTCCCTGCATGCAGATGCAGTGCAGTTCACATTCACACATGCACTGTCTGTCATTCTCTCTGTCTCAAACAAACACACACACACACATGCACACACGCACACACAAACATGCACACTGTGCTAACCCCCCCACCACCACCCACCGACCCCACCACTCCCCACCCCATGTGACTCAAGGACAAGTATCAGTGGCCGAAGGTCAGCCTGTTTCACATGAGTGGCCAGCATTCCAGTGGTGTCACACTCAGCTGTGTGTGTGTGTGTGTGTGTGTGTGTCAGTGTGTGTGTCAGGTCGGTTGACCTCTAATCAACATTTGCATTTTAACACAGAGGGATTCTGACCAGGACTTTGAAGGAGACTCTCTCTTCCTCTCTCTCTCCATCTTTAGTTACAACAGAATGTGTGTGTGTGTGTGTGTGTGTGTGTGTGTGTGTGTATGGGTATATGTGTGTGTGTGTGTGTGTGTGTGTGTTGGCTTGGGTCCTGTTGCTTGTCCCATTAGCGCCACTATTGATCAGTGGTTGGTATTGCACGTGACTGTGTGTGTGTGTGTGTGTGTGTGTGTGTGAAGAGTGATGACAATAAGCCTCCATCTAATTCTGCTGGCACCAAGGCCATCTCAAGGCCACATCTCCCTGCTCTGGAGTGTTTTCTTCAGGATCGATGCTCTCCCAGTAGAAGCTCCGTGGCTACAGTGACAGATCTGTGGTCAGCTTTAATGTCATATTTAGGAATCCTTTAACATGTATTTTTTATGGAACAGTGAACTAAAAATCTGATAGTACAAATGTAGACCTATTTTTTATTTGTTAAGGTGCTTTGCAGATGGAACAAAATCTGTCCTTGGAGTTATGAACACAGTACAGTCAAAACAGCTGTGAGTGCAGTCTAAGAAGGACCTCAGTGTGATTCACTTTACTTTGAGCTTTGAGGTCTGATAAACTCAAGTGTTTCTGGACTCTGATATGAAACCAAACTGGTTGCCAGGCTACCTGATCTGCATGTTAAACAGCCTTGAACAGGAACCTTTAAGGGGAGTAAGGTAAGTAAGAGGGAGTAAGTGCACCCCATGAAATGTCCCCAGTCAAAGGCCAGTACTTTCCAAAAACACAGGACCTTTGGAGGTGAGACTTAAAGTTCAGAGCATGGCTGAGTTGTTTTAGAAAGCATTTTTTGATCTGTTTGTTTTTCATGTCTTCAGACTGTCGATAAAAATATGCAACACCTTGAACAAAGTCAGAGAATTGTGCAGATAAGCTCTGGGTACATTCTACTTTCCACTTCCCGGAAAAGATTACAAGATGGTAGTGCATGCACATGCTGCAGGTCCTCTCTGTCCCAACAGAGCAGTATTTTCATGTTTTTCATCTTGTGAGTCACAGTGTTTGGTGGTTTGTCTCCGTTGCATCTACTTTTCTTAAAGCGCACATACAGCCGTGAGTCTCTGCTCAGCATTGGCAGAACCACATTCACAGAGTTAAACTCATGCACATACTGAAGAGCTATGGGACTGCAGGCTCCACCGGAGGCCTACACCATCACCGACCCCCACTCCTGCTTCTCACCTGCAGTTGAGGTGCCACAAACAGAGCGAGAGGAAGCAAAAGAGGGGTAAGCACGGTGGTATCCAGGCTCGGCTGGCGGCTAACCCACGCAAGCAATAACGCAACTATCCCTACCATCGTACTGGTCAATGTACACTTTTTGGATAACAAGCTGGACTTTATCCGATTACTCTGCTCAACTCTGAGCTCTGTGAGAGGGTGCTGTGTTTTTGTGTTCGTGGAAACATATCTTGACAACAAAGCCTCAAATTGTCCCATTCAGCCACTGAACTCTCATCGAGGGAGGTAAGACCTGCGATGGTGGGCTCTGTGTTTATGCGAGTGACACCTGGGGCCCGTTTCATGAAGCAGGTTATGTGGAAACTCTGAGTATGTTAAGCCTGAAATCAGAGAAAACCTGAGTTAAGCGTTTCAATAAGTGAGGTAAGTTAACCCCGAGATCGGGGTAAGTTAAGGAGTAAGTTAAGCTCGTTTCATAAAGCGAGGTAATCCATACTTAGAGTCTGTTACCGCGGTAACTTAGTCTGTGAACATAACCTGGTCGGGAGCAGGTTTTATCCAAGAAACCCAGAGTTTGTCTCTGACTCCTCCCCTTTACAGAACATAAGCCTGAACCGTTTCCTTGTTCACTGAGTCTCCATCGAACCTGCAAAGTTCGCGACAATGGCATGTCTGTTTCTGGAGAACCCTTTGGACGAAGAAGCAATACTAATTCGCAGAGAATTGCAATTGCGTCGGGTGAGGATTTTCTGAGCACGTCTGGATAATTTTTCGTACTCTCCCGACTTTTTATTTGAGCATTATCGTTTTTCGTTACAGTCACTGCAATACATACACAACCTCATCCGTCCTCATATCACTCACATCACCCACCGTGGCCGTGCACTCACCACCGAACAAATCCTTTGCGTTGCTCTACGTTTTTTTGCAAATGGGAGTGTGCTATACAACATTGGAGATGCAGAGCCTAACCCTAACCCTAACCCAGAGCTATCAGAAAGGTGAGCCTCGCTCTGAAACGGTTTCTTTCAGTTTTTGTTGTTTTGCCTGGCCACAAGCCTGTGAAAGCCATCACAAAAAGAGTTCCATGGGATTGCAGGTCAAAATTAAATAAATGAATAATAACTTTTCTGTTAATAACATGTTTCTGTGACCTCTGGGAGCTACAATTTGAATGTCTTTTAGGATTTCCCTATGTGATTGGCTGCATTGATGGCACTCACATTCCTGTCACTGCTCCTTGACAAAACGAAGATTATGTAAATAGGAAGTCCTCACACAGCATTAATGTACAGGTACATACATTGACTACTGTCTTTAAATGTCAGATCACAAACATTTCAACTAACCTGTCTCATTTTCTGTACTGTTAAGATCATTTGTGATGCAGCTCACATCATCACAAATGAAGCCAAGTGGCCTGGGTATGAGCATGACTCCCGAATATATCGACAATCTACTCTGAGCAACAGAATGGACTGTGGTAAGTGGTCTGAAACACTGCACTGGTGGCTGTTTGTCACTGTAAAGATCTTTGTCTAGTTTGTCTGTGAAAAATATCAGTACTAAATAAATGTGACTTTACTTGCAGGAGAGACTGAAGGCTTCCTTCTGGGTGACAGGGGTTACCCCTGCCAACCCACACTCATAACTCCTTACCCAGACCCTCAACCAGGCCCCCAGCAGCACTTCAATGTGGCACACTGCAGGACAAGAGCCAGGGTAGACATGACTATAGGCCTGTTGAAAGCCCGTTTCCATTGCTTATGTCATCTCAGAGTAACCCCTGAGAGAGCCTGTGGCATGTGTTATTCTCCATAATATTGGGACTATTAGAGGAGAGCAGCACTCTGCCCTACAAATAGAAGACCATGAGGAGGACCCCATCCACCTCCCAGAAAACCAGGATGGAAGCGTAATCGGAGATCTCATATGCAATAACCATTTTTCATGTTAACTCAATAAAAGCGCAACCATATTCAGAATCAGAATCAGAATTCCTTTATTTATCCCTGGAGGGAAATTCTTGTTTTTGTGACACATTCTTTTTATTTACTCTTCCTTTTATCCCGCAGAGAGACAAAGAGAACATTTTTCTGTTAGTTTTTCATATTGTTCCAATAATAAATTAAATTTACCTGTGACTGCACACCCACCTCTAAGTTGTATTTAAGTAGCTCGATTTCCAGATCTGCCTTTTGGATCTGGCGGTCCAAGTACACCATTTCCTTATCAGTTTGTTTAATCTTTTTACAGAGATGGATTCTGTACAACTCCTTGACTGGTAACTGGAAATCAATAAGAATGACATTAAGTCATATTATTCTACATGTACAATTGTACAGCATTAAACTGTGTTGTTTACTGAAACTCTCACTGTGTCCATTTGTGCTGCAGAATTTGATGGACCTTCTTCATGCTGTCCAGTTACACTCTGTTAAAAAAGGATAACAATGTCAGCTTCCATGTCGATATAAATCCATACAAGAATGTCAAATGTACATGTAAAGCTGATCTAATATGATACCTCTGTAGGCCTTTCTGTGACAGCAGACACAGTGTCTTCATCTTCATTATCCTTTGAAGACAGGCATTTTATTCTTTGAATTTTATACTACTATTGGTTATGAGTTTTGGTGTGTTGAGTTACTTACAACAGGCTGGAGTTGGGCTACATGAGGCTCCAACAGGTGGAGACTTCCCTCAGAGTCTATTGGATTCAAGAACAAACATCCTGTCTCTAAAAGAGGCTTCATAAAAAATATTATATAAGTGTGGACTTCTTACATGTTATGAAGACACTTGTGTCCTGAGGGATGACTGACTCAGATGAGCTGCCCCCTGGGATTCCCTCAGCCACTGGCCTCCCTGTAGTTTGGCTAAGGGCCATCTCCTCTGCCTCTGTTAGAGGTGGTGGTGCAGGTCCTCCACCCGTTTTAGGGGCCTCTGCCCTCTTTCTGTTGGCCAGGCAGGAGTCAAATGTTAACTTCACCACATTAATTAAAGAAACTTTACAGAGAACAGAATGTGTGGAAACATCATGCGGGGATGAAAGAGTTGTACAGTATTAAATCTTTTAAATACATTTAAATAGTTTGACATGTCAGGTATGAGCAAAGTGAGATACAACCAGGCATGTTATGTTTCCGCCTCACCTGATTGAATTATATTTTTATATTTCATTTTCAACTGCCTCCAAGTCCTTTTTTCACCTGTTGCACCTACATGAACAGAGCGTCAATACCATTTTTTACATGCAATATTTTATGAGTGATTAAACCCAAAACTTACGCATTGACCCGAGCAGTGATTTGTTCCCACGCGTTTTGTCTTTCTTTGGCCGCTGCTGCCGTGTTACTTTTTTTTCGGAATATATCTTCATATTCGCCGTACGCCTCCATCAAAATTTCCAGCTCCACAGGTGTAAAATATGTTCTGCGCTTTCTTTCTCCTCCAGTATCCATGGTGAATCAGGGAATCCGGGCTCCATTGATGATGGCTTTTTTATAGTCGCGATGCCTCAGCATACTTAGAGATAACATACTCAGAGTCGACAAAACTAATGCGAATCAGCTGTGTTGAAACAGGAAACTCGCAGTTTGTCATCTCAGGGTTTGTCAACTCAGAGTTAACATACATACTCAGAGTTTGTTGAACCTGCTTCATGAAACGGACCCCTGCTGTCAGGACACTGTTGTGGCCTGCAAACACTGCTCACCACTGGTGGAGTTCATAGCTATCAAGTGCCAGCCGTTCTATCTACCAAGGGAATTTACGGCCATATTGCTTGTGCTTGTTTACATCCCTCCCAGCTCCAACAACATCAGGAGTGAGGCACTGAATGAACTGTATCAGCACATCAGTGAGCGGCAGAGAGCCCACCCAGATGCTTTTCTCATGAAAACCTGTGAGACGAAAAAGCACAAGGACATGTAAGTAACATGTTACGTTAGTAACATGCATTAATGGGACATAAATGTGTGCAGAAGGGGAGTTAGAGGAGGAAAGAGAAGCTCAGAGCATCATGGGAGATCCCGGCAGTCTAAGCCAATAGCAGCGTGACTAGGGGTCAGCCTAGGCCAACCCTAACTATAAGCTTTATCAAAAAGGAAAGTTTTAAGTCTACTCTTAAATGTAGAGGGTGCTTGGAGGAGCTTGACAACTAAAGGATCTAGTTCCCAATCTACTTTTGAAGACTGTGAGAACCACAAGTAACCCTGCATCTTGGGAACGTAAACCTCTGGTGGGATAATAGGAGACTATCAGCTCTTTAAGATATGATGGTGCCTGACCGCTCAGGGCTTTATATGTGAGGAGAAGAATTTTAAACTCTATCCTAGATTTTATCTGTGGAGATTCTCAGTCATCCAGGTCATATTCACTCAAAGAGTTAAAACAAGGCATCTGGATTTGTTAAGATTGACTTGAAGATGTTTCACTGCTAATCCAAGCAGCTTCATCAGTTCTGAAAAACCATTAGGTGGGGAACAAGTATATATACCTCAGTGGGTGTGACTAAGTGAAACTAAACAAAACAAAGGATCTGATAGTCCTGCAAATTTGTCTATGTAGTTTGACTGCCAGTGATGGCCCTCTGTGTCTAACAACTGGCTATCTGAGTCTAATAACTGGCTAATGGCTGTGAGACTGTGAATGAGTTCGGGTATGACCAGTTAACAACCTGTTGTTCTTATGGCTTTCATGTGAATTGGAGTGAAACTTCCTGGGTATGGATGGGAGGACAGCATTGTAAGTGCAATAGAGATGATGTCTAAGTCCACCACCTCTGTTAAGTTTTTCCAACTTAACATAGATGGCTTCCTTGACCCCTCTTTCATACCACCTGTCCTCTCTGTCAAGAATGTGGACATCGTTGTCATCAATGGAATGTCCCATTTCCTTAAGATGTAAGTGGACCACTGAGTCTTGTCCTGTGGAGGTGGCTCTGCTGTGTTGTGCCATTCTTCTGTGGAGTGGCTGTTTTGTTTCACCAACGTACAGATCTGAGCATTCTTCACTGCACTGGACTGAGCCTAGATTTTACAAGCAGCCAATGTAGAGAGGCCAGTACAGGAGAAATATGATCTTTAATGTTGGTAATCATGCAGCAGTGTTCCAAATTAGCTAGACGTGACTGTGTTTCAACCTACATGTAAAATTGATGATTATTAGCACCTGTTTGCTATAATTGGTTGATCATACACCTGACTATAATCCTAGAAAATCACTGACTTGCAAGTGCAAGTGTACATTTAAGAATTGATGCTGGTTTGAAGGCAAAGGTTACTAACACGCCTAACATTAAATATTGATTTTATTTATATTTTTCTTTTGTTTGCTCACTTTGCATTTTATAAATTGATAAAAATAAATAATTATTATTCATATATTTGACAGCATTCTTAGTTGACAGCATTTTTTCATACCTGCTTACAACTTTTGCATAGTACTGTATGTTATTGAAAATTGAAAGTGTCAAGGTGCTGGAGGAAAAGTCAGTAGAATTCAACTTCTAGGGATTATAAAAGTCCCAATGAAAACAGTTTACTCTGTCAGAAATATCAGAAATCTAAATATTATATATAGAAATATTATTTCTATAAATATCTTGGTATCTATCAAGAGAAACAACAAATCCAAAACTATCTGCTCATGATAAAATGAAGAAAATATGTGTTTATATCTGTTTATTTGACAATATTCTGGTTCATTAATGCATCCTTCCTAAAGCTGATTGTTGTCGATCTGATTTATAGCCAAGATGGCAGCAGAAACATGAATCATTTAGAAATCCACTGACAAAGGGAAGTTGTCATGTCAGTCAGTAGTTTTCCTCTCCTCCTCCTCCTCCTGCTCCTCTCTTACACTCCCATTAAACTCTATTATGACAGCCGACTTGGAGGAATTCAAAACAAGAGCGCCTCCAGTCTTCTCTATGGCCAACCTCCATAACACACAGTCTGACCTGCCGTTTGCACACACACACACACACACGGTCAGCGCTGCCTCCACCTCGTGTGTTTTCATAACGTGGTGTAAAGGTTAAGTCTGGATCTGCTTGTTTAACATGCACACACACACACACACACACACACACCAGCCCTGAAGTGGAGAAAAACAAAACGTCCCGATGCTTCCTTTCACCCCAGGCAGGTGGGGGGGGGCATATGCACTCACAGGGGGGCTCTGAAAGTTAAAGGGTCAGTCCACTCAAACCAAAATGTTATATTTTCCTTTGTCTATGCTAGTTTCTTTTATTGGTGAAATCTGGAGATCATCTGGTCCTGAAACTTCTGCTACTGGATGCAATGGAAGTGTTCAAAGCATAAAGTATAATATATATTAGACAGACAAAAGTATTGGTACAGACCTCTTTATTATTGAAGCCAGGTGTGGTATGGGGCTGTTTCTCAGGGTTGGGCTCGGCCCCTGACTTCCAGTGAAGGGAAATCTTAATGCTTCAGCATACCAAGACATTTTGGACAATGCTATGCTTCCAACTTTGTGGCAACAGTTTGTTGAAGGCCCTTTTCTATTCCAGCATGGCTGTGCCCCAGTGCACAAAGCAAAGCTCCATAAAGACATGGTTGGATGAGTTTGGTGTGGAAGAACTTGACTGGCCCACACAGAGCCCTGACCTCAACCCCATCCAACACCTTTGGGATGAACTGGAACGGAGATTGTGAGCCAGGCCTTTTGGTCCAACATCAGTGTGTGACCTCACAAATGCTCTACTGCATGAATGGGCACAAATTCCCACAGAAACACTCCAAGTTGTCCATGTTGTGGAAAGCCTTCACAGAAGAGTGGAAGCTGTTAGAGCTGCAAAGCTGTCTGTGTGTTTACAATGAGACGTCATTAAAGTCCCTGTTGGTGTAAAGGTCAGGTGTAACAATACTTTTGTCCAAATATCTATATACCAAACTGTGTAGTCTTAGAGTCTTCATCTCAAGGAAATTCAATCGAATGCAACTGGACTTAGTTATTTGTTACAAATAACTAAGCTTAGAGTCTTCACTTGATCTTAGTTATTTGTTACAAATAACTAAGTCCAGTTGCATTCGATTGAATTTCCTTGAGATAACCATGACCTGGATGAATGAGAATATTCACAGGCTTAGAGTCTTCACTTGATCTTTTTTTTTTTTTTTTTTGCAGTTAAACGTGCTGTATTTTATTTGTTGTCTGAGTCCTTCAGTTTTTATTTTGTTCTCCGGTGTCTTCTGCTGTCCTTCTTGTGTTGTCTTCTCTCCATGTTTTTGTCTGTCACAGCTTGTCGAGGACAGTTGGAGTCACTTCAGAAGACAACCCGAAGCCAACACACACACACACACACACCCTGTGGGCTGTAGGAACGGGTGCATTCTTAGTTGATGAGTGATTCAGGAGATCAATTTGTTCTGGTCTTCAACTTGTTCCATCCTGGCGAACACAAAAGCTTCATTTATCTCTCTCTATTTTTCTGTTCTTCAACTTTTTTTTTTTTTTTTTTTTTTACTTTTTCTTCTTTCACTCTTTGTTATATCTTTATCTGCTGCTCACATTTTCATTCTCAGTCAGGGAATAACTGTGTGTGTGTTGTATTTTTGTCATACCACAGGGAGCAGCCGCTGGTGTTTGCTGTCTTCTGTGGCCTACTGCTATTTGCAGAGTGTATCGTTTAAGTTCACATTGTGCAGTCACTGCATGTGTGTGTGTGTGTGTCTGCTGCCAGGTGGATGAGAGGTCATGTCACTGTCTATGTCATCATCTCACCTTGGCTCTGATTGGCTGCTGCAAGCAGGACTGTCGATCTAAGGAGGCATCAGCCAGTCAGGATGAGCTGTGCGTCCCGCTCTGCAGTTGTACTCCTAGAGTTCTTGAGATACACTATGGTTTTTATTTAATATGGAATTTACTTACTTACTTCACAGACAAATTTAGAAGTGAAAAACTTCAAAGTGAAATTAGCAAATTTCAGTAAAAATATATTTTTTTACTATTCCCTTACAGTTTAACTTGGTGTGATCAATCTTTGAGTTACAGGTAAAATAAACTTGTTAATATTTAATGAAGATGTTGGAGTTCTGAACGCTCTGAGCGTTCACATATCTGAGTGTGTGTGTGTGTGTGTGTGTGTGTGTGTGTGTGCGCGTGTGTGCAGCTCACACACAGACGTAGCTTCATAACAGTCTGAGTTCACAACTGAGGCATGAAAGACAGACGGGCATATGTGGTTTAAACTCACACACTGGAGAACACACCCTTAATGTCTCCACTTTCTTTCCTTCTGTCTCTTGTTCTTCGCCCTGTGTCTCTCTGATGGTGCAATAAAATACTCCATTACAGGAACTCTCAGAATAATCTCATAACTCTTTTTCAAATTCTTATTTAAAGAGCTTCACATGTTACCAAAACTCCTTTGACAAAATACATACTAATCTGCTATGTAAAACAAAGTGTTGTTTTGCAGTCAGTAGGGAACCAACCACGATGATCTGTAAAGTGTGCAAAAGTAAATTCAGAAGTTAAACCATCAGGTTTTAAAGATGTCCTGTTCCCGCATTCATTCTTCTACATCACTCATCTGATGCAAACACAAACATCATCATTACACTAATTCAACCACACTTTTATTCAAATACAAACCATTTTGCTGCCACAACACACACAGATACAAATATAAATATTAGGTTCTGTCATCATCTCTGCTGTCTGTCTACTACTTGCTGTGTTTGCATGTTCAGAAATGCGTGCTTTTCTTCTGAGCTTGATTGTTTGTGTTTCTCTTGCCTCCTTTCCACCTTCCTCCTTTCCAGATGAGCTTTATTACACTAAATATTTCATCTGTCTCTCACCTCCTCTCAATTCTCAGCACGGTTTAGATCTTTGTGCTGCTCGTTCAACCCTCTCTATCTGCTCTCCAGTGCAGTAGTGACTCACACAGTAAAACAGAACTTTGCTCTAAATCTCAGTGGTCTAATACATACACAAAATCAGAAGAATTAAGATTAAGAATCAGCTTTATTGGTAGTATATATTTTTACATACACCCACTGAATTCGTCATCCTTAGTTGAACACACACGCAACACCCGGCAAATTACATGCAGTGAAACACACACAGTGGGCAGGAGCAGTGGGCAGCATCAAGTGCCCGGGGAGCATATTGGGGGGGTTAAGTGCCTTGCTCAAGGGCACATCAGGCAGCTAATGGAGGAGGGGAGCATTTTATTTTCTGAGAATTAAAGCTTTTCCTTCACAAGTTGACTTAGAGCAAATAGAATCTCAAGTTCTATAAGGATTATCGGAAGCAAAAACAACAGCATATGACAGTCTGTTGCATCAGTATCATCAGGGTAAAAATGACAGACGTAACAGTTGAACCCTTGACCATATATAAGAATTTAAATCAATCCAATCACTCATTCCATCACAGTCTTTCTATTTTCTGCTGCTTTGTACTCTTTTCCCTTGCTGCTCCATAGACCTCATCCTGGGGTGATGTATTATCTGTCCAAGGTATGACTCATTAGTGAGTTGTTACGGTCACATGAGGGATGGTGCAAACAGGGGTTAAACTGTCTGGGGAGAGAACTCAAAGTTGCACTACAGGTGGCTGAAAGCTGGTGTCGTAAGCCACCACCTCTGTTCAAAGATGGTGTCAAAAAGTGTCGGCGTCGCTGACGCAGAAATTAGCTGAACCCCGATGCAGAGTCAAAAGGAGCAGGCAGGCGTGGTGGAGGTCCAAAAACAATAGTCTTTAATTAATGATAACAAAAAAACCAAAAACACACACTTACTGTGGCAAAAACTTCTGGGCAACAATAAGGCATGGCATGGTAAAACTAAACAAGGCTAAGGAAACCTGGCATGACATAGAGGAAAAACGCAAACGCTCTGACAAAGGTGACTGGGAAGACAAGGACTAAATAGACATCACAACGAGACACAGGTGACACACATCAGGAGGGAGAAAGCAATCAGGAAAACCAAAGCAAAGCTACATGAAAATGGGACACACAGGGGAAGAGACACTTTCAAAATAAAACAGGACATGACAAAAACCTTGAACATAATACATGGAAACACAAGACACACATGGAACATGACACATGGACTCAAAAATCCCTAACCCTAACCCAAAAACAAAGCATAACCAAAAACACCAGGCATGACAGATGGATGTTCTATCTGGACATAGATGGCCTCTTTCACACCTCTCTCAAACTGAAGGAGCCTTTCGGATGAAAGGTGAAATGTCTTCAACAACCTAAAGATATCCGGTTGCCTTAACTGACTACCATGACCTGGGTGACTGAGAACCTACACCAACATACTTAAGAAGTACTTAAAGAAAAGAAGAGTAGGAGCTGCTTTAACAGGCAGCCATCATCTTGGATTAAAAAAAAGGGCAGGAGTAGTGATTCTGGTCATATCTCCTCCTCATCTTGAATCGAGGCTGAACCCACACAGCCTACAAGGGAAAATTTCTTTTCCTTTTCTGTGTCCTCCCTGACTGTTTGTCTTGCATCACATGAACTGTAGAGATTTTGGAAACGTGAACTTTAACATGAACTTCACACATGCACTGTCTACCTCACCCACTTGCACTATACTCCACCCTGCACTACCTTACTTTGAACTACCTCCAGTAAAGTATTTATTTCACTTATTTTATTTTGTGTTACCTTATTCTATTTTATTTTTATTATTTTTTATTTTTATTTTTTTATTTTTTATTTTATTTTATTCTTCAATTATATGTTCTGTTATGTTCTATGTATGCACCAATCACCAAGACAAATTCCTAGTAATGTGAAACCTCTTCACTTACATGGCAATAAAGTCTTTTCTGATTCTGATTCTGATTCTGACATCATCTCCAAGTCTGAACAAAAGCAAACACAGAAACCAACCTCCTGGATTAACTGTTGTATGTTCCCGAGCAGGGAGTGGTTAATAGTCTTTGAACAAAATCCTCTTTTATCTGACCATTGTTTAATAATTTTTGAGTTTGTACTATTTGACTTCATACCACCAAGAAAAACTCCTACACTAGATACCTGTCTGATAGTGCTGTGTCTAAATTTAAAGAAGCAGTTCTACTGTCATTTACTTCAGTATCATGTCCCCATACGAGTGAACATTACAACACTAAGCAAAAGTTTTATGCCAATTGTAGTCCCTTTCTAATTGACCATTTTATGGACAGTGCTGCAAGCTTATTAAGGACAATGATAGACTCTGTTACCCCACTAAAAATGAAACGCATAAAACAAAAGAGATTTGCACCCTGACCTGCACCTCTTCTTCCTTGAAAGAACAGTTGCCAATCAGCTATGTGACTTTCTTCATAATAATAACTTATTTGAGAAGTTTCAGTCTGGCTTTAGAGCTCATCATAGCACAGAAACAGCATTGGCCAAAGTCACAAATGACCTCCTACTTTTCTCTGTCCTTGTACTGTTAGACCTTAGTGCTGCATTTGACACCATTGACCATTCTATCTTATTGCACAGATTGGAACACCTAATTGGCATTAAAAGAACTGCATTAAGCTGGTTTCAGTCCTATTTATCAGATCGATCTCAATTTGTTCATGTTAATGATATATCGTCCACACTCACAAAAGTTAGTCACGGAGTTCCCCAGGGTTCTGTTCTCGGCCCAATACTATTCACCTTTTATATGCTCCCCATCGGTGATATTATTAGGGAACACTCACACATTTTCATTGTTATGCAGATGACACACAATTGTACTTGTCAATGCAATCAGATGAAACAAATCAGCTAGCCAAACTCTCTCTCTCTCATGCTCTCTCTCTCAACCCAACCGGTCAAGGCAGATGGCTGCCTATCTTGAGCCGGGGTCTGCTCCGAAGTTTCTGCCTTCTAAAAGGCAGTTTTTCCTCGCCACTGTCACCAAGTGCTTGCTCAAGGGGGAATGTTGGGCTCTCTGTATTACAACTTAATTAAAGAGTTTGGTCTAGACCTGCTCTAATTGGAAAGTGTCATGAGATAACTTTTGTTGTGAATTGGTTCTATATAAATAAGCTGAATTGAATTGAATTATCTTCACCTCACCGCAAGGGGGTTCCAGGTTTGAATTCCAGTCTGGGTCCTTCTGTGGAGAGTTTGCATGTTCTCTCTGTGCTTGCATGGATTTTCTCTGGGTTTTCCGGCTTTCTCTCACAATCCCAAAAACATGTACATTAAGTTATTTTGCTTCTCTACTTTTCCCTGAGGTGTGTGTGTGTGTGTGTGCATGTGTGCATGTGTGGTTGTCTTGTCTTTATGTGTCAGCCCTGCCACTGACTGGTGGCTACTCCAGGGTGAACCTCTCACCCTCAGTCAGCTGGGATAGCCTCAAGCCCCCCGTGACCCTGACGGATAAGCGGCATAGAAAATAAATGAATGGATGAATGGATCTTCCAGGGCCACCAAGCTGTTACTTGTTCACATAACTGTGGGTATGCTTCACAGGTAGTAACAAACAGAACACAGCATGTGCCTGTAAATTTCTGAACTGCAGGAACAATTTCAATTTAATTTCAATTTATTTATATAGCACCTTATACAATCAAATTTGTCTCTAGATGCTTTACAGAGACCCAGAGCCTGAACCCCCGAGCAAGCAGACAGTGGCAAGGAAAAACTCCCTTTTAACAGGAAGAAACCTTGAGCAGGACCCGGCTAACATGATAAGATGCACAATGCAGTTTCCATCTGCAGCACATAGATAATAAAATGATATGTTGCTAACAGGACTACATGATTGAGAACATGGATAAGCTGAATCATTAGCTGCTTGGAGATTCATCACACCCAAATCACATTCAGTGTTTTATAATAATTCACCTGATCAGCTAATCGGCTTTTCCTGCTCCACATGATCACCTGTCCTCTTCCTGAACAATGTGTAGACTCAAAAAATTTAGTCCCTCTCAATGATCACTTATGAGACTCTTTGTCTGCAAAGATGCTGTACTCTGCCCGTATTTTATTATTTTTGCACATGACTCGTCGATCTGGGAATGAGACTCGACTATCAGCTTTCTTTCTTCAGAATCACTAAAGGATGTTTTGTGAAGAGCAGCTGACAATTGCTGATGCCTTGAACCGCTCACACTCCTCCTCATCTCTTCTGCATTCCCCTTCTCACAGCTCCTCATGGATCTCCCCACCTCTACAGTTTCTGCTGTAGAGATAAAAATGTGCACCTTGTGTATCAAAGCCGTGACTTCCCTCTGCACCTCCTCACTCACACTGTGGACTCTATAAAACACAACACTCAGGTAGATGCACAATCACTCATTTTCACTAAGAAAAATCACACACACACACACACATATATATGTCTCTCTCACACACACACAGTTTTCCCCATAAGCGCAGTCCAATCTGTTATTGAGGAGACTGCCATCATTTCAGGGCCTGAAGGTCACAAACATCAATAACTCTGCTGGTAGCCACTAGACCACTACATACACAAACACACACACACTCAGCTGGTCACATGATGGAAACTCTCCCTGCCAGAAAAGCTTCATTCATCTAAAGCCCTTTGCGACAGCAGGAAACAGGGATCACACATCTGCAATCTGAATTGTTGAAACTCCATTCAAGGGGATTTTACTTTGGACCAATGATGGTGTGCAGATCAAAATATGTACATACTGTTGATATACTCATTTCATTCTTTCATGTTTTCAGCTTTGCCACTCAGTTTTAATCAAGGATCATCCTGATGCAAGAGTTTGGCCTTTTTCTGTTTTCGATATGACAGAGTTAAATAATGAAATGTTTTTCCAGTTTGTAGAGGAAGACTAACTGACCTGCACAAAGCTCCGACTCAAAGCCATCCTATATTGGTAGGATGAACTTGAAGCCAACAAAAGTCCATAATCTGATGGAAAGCCTTAAATCAGAAGTTAGAGGTTGCCATAGCAACATACCGTGCAACTAGCTCCATGTGTAATGGTCCATATGCTTGATTCACTTGTCCATGTACTTTTGTCCATGTGATGTGCCATAAAGACAAGGGTAAAGAAACACAAACTGAGAGTTAACATCATTCTCTGAAGCACAGCTGTGTTAGTCGTCATCTTTCATCTGTTGCATTGCATCATTGCATCACTTTTCCAACACAGTAAATCAAATATTGAATATCAAATAAATGATGAATAAATGAATAAATGACCAATCATCAAGTGGAAATCGTGCAACTTTTGGATGTTTGGCTTTGTTTAAAAGGAACTCAGGTTGATCACAACTCCCTATCATCACCACATCTGATCATTAAACAAAGTTGTTTGTGTGTGTTTATGCAAGCATTCTGCCATGATGCTGTTGTTGTGGGAACTTGAGCCTTATGTACTTTTGGGTTTGGACATGTCCACGTCTATTGTCCATCGCTTCAACATCCTTATTCCCACGCCATTAAGTCATTTTTTACCCTGGGTTTGCTGGGGACTTCACCAGCTTCATTTTGCTTTCTATTTCTCCTGCCCATCTTTTCCTAGCTTATTTAAGGGATATTCCACTTTATTTTTTAATAATTTTAATTTTTTTAAACACAAATTACACCAATATTTCTCTTCCCCGGGCGGCACGGTGGTGCAGTGGTTAGCACTGTCGCCTCATAGCAACAGGGTTCCAGGTCTAGGCCGAGGATCTCCCATGATGCACTGAGCTCTCTCTTTATTTCTCTAACTCTCCTTCTGCACATATTTATGTCCCATTAATGCATGTTGCTAACTCAACTTCTTTCCTGGAGTCCTTGTGCTTTCCTGTCTCGCAGGTTCCCATGGATTGTGGTTGGACCTCCTGCTGCAGTCCGTCCTGCTTGAAATCTACTGCAATTACTACTGTTTAGTCATAATCTATTTTAATTCTCTTTCTACTCTGTACAGCTACTACCATACTACCTCAACTCTATCTTCACCATGACAGACCAGTGCTGCTCCAATCCACCTCTCAGTCTCTTGTTCCATTTTATCCTCACTTGTGAACAAGACCCCAAGATACTTAAACTCCTCCACTTGGGGCAGCAACATTCCTCCAACCCAGGGTGGGCAATACACCCTTTTCCGGCTGAGAACCACAGCCTCAGATTTAGAGGCCTTGATCTTCATCCCAGCTGCTTCACATTCAGTTGCAAGACACTTGGCTGCACCAAGAAATTCTGTCCATAAAGATTATGAACAGAACCGGTGACATAGGGCAGCCCTGCCGGAGTCCATCCCTAACTGGAAACAAGTTTGACTTGTTGTCAGCAATACGAACCGAGCTCTCATTCCAGCAATACAGAGACTCGTCGCCAATCAATCACAGGGCTGACATACAAAGACTGACAACCACACACGCACATACTCACACCTCAGGGCAATGAAGAGCCAATTAACCTAATGTGCATGGGAGGACGCTGGAGGGTCTGGAGAAAACTCATGCAGGCACAGGGAGAACATGCAAACTCCACACAGAAGAGCCCGGATTCAAGATTTGAACCCTCTTACTGTGAGGTGACAGTAGTCACTGGTTATATCTTTTATTCAGGTTGTTTTTATATTTATAGCATTAGGTATTTGTAGGTTACTGGGCTTATACCAGGACCAGGGAAACTGGAATTTCATTCCACCTCATGTTTCTACATGTGTGAAATGACATTGAAGCTCCTTGAATCCCTTGAATAACTACTGAACCACCGTGTTGTCCTACAGCATCATCATCTGGTTAAAAAGGAGAGAAGTTTAAACATATGACCACTGCAGGAAGTCAGCAGATTAACAGACTGACTGACTTCCATTTATTGATGCTACAACTACTGTACTACTACTATTGCTCTCCTACGACTGCAATAATCGTTGCTTTTATTTCCACTTCTACTGAGATTGTGTTCTACTCATCATATTGCTTTTACGCTACTACAATAAATAGCTTCTGTCATTATGGATATTGAAACTACTATTACTAATAAAATCACTACTGTTTCTACTGCTGTTACTACTACTGCACTGCAGACCAACAGCTCCGTCCACTCTTCTCATGTCGTCTCGCTGCCTGTCTGTCACGGCTGTCAGACAGGAAGTTGTGCACACGTGTCCTGGCCTTTCAGTTCGCGTGACCTTTGACCCCGAACATGTCAACCATCATCAGTACTGCAGTCCTCGTGTCAACAAGAAACACAAGACATGGGTTTTCACACCTTCTGTCCTCTGCTTTTCCTTCCTCTGTCATTCTGTGACTTTTTCAGTCACAGTTTTTCAGTTATTTCCACAGTCCATGTGGTTTATCAGAGTCAACCAGTTTCAAAGTATTTTTACGTTTTCTACATTTTGGACAGCCAGTACCTCATTAGGACCTCTTCACTGCTCCATGCAAAATCTCTATAGCGACACTTAAAGTGTCTTTTAATATATGGTTTAATATCCTCAATATCATCCTGACTGTTCATTGTTCACTGTCACAACACTTCCTCCTGGTGGTCGTTCATAGTCAGGCTTTCTTTACTCTGAGATCTCAAAGGTTAGTGCTGACAGACTGAATACAAATGTTGTGTTTGTGTGTTATTGTGTGTTTATTAAATTACACAGACATGTACACACATCCATTGTGTTCAGATAATGAACCAGGGGTCACATCCCATTTCAGCCCCGAGTCAAATATATAACAATATTGATCTTGTTGAAAGTAGGGCGGCACGCAAACGTATGTGTGTATGTGTGTGTGTGTGTGTGTGTGTGTGGACTGGGTCTTTTTCATAGTAAACATGTAGTATAGAAAACACACCTCTTCGCTCTCAGTCATCATTCATCAACGACCAAACAACAGGGTCAAACCGAGCAGAAAGAGAGACAGGAAGTGACAGGTCATTTTTTTTAATTCTTAAAACATTGATGAAAACTAACTCAGTACATTTACACAACCTCATTGTACTCAGTACAGTCCTGAAGCCAAAACAAAAATAGTGATGTGGCAGAATGTGTTTATTCTCCCATCTTTTCTACTACATTAAACTGAAAACATTACGAAGACAACAGATTTAATCAGCTTCATTGATTTTCTATCTGTTTATTCTGAACTCGCAGCAGCACACTTCAAACCAACTGGAACAAACTGGGAAAGTTTGCATCAGCCCACAGGTGAATTGGTTACCGGGTAACAGGTGACAGGATAATGACAGGACAGGCCAAGCTTCAGCACTCAAACACATTACTGTATGAAGTATGTTACTGAGGGGTTCAGAGACACTTTGCAGAAGTGAAACATTACATCAAAGTGTGCAGAAAGGACTTTTACTTGTTGATGAAGTACTGGCTGATAGGTTAAACAAAATGAAATATTTGGTTATTATTCAGTTCATCCAAATTCTCTTAACAAGTTTACTTTAAGGTGAAACTAGAAGTGAGTGCACCGCCAGTGATAGCATGACACTGAAAACTGTACTGTAGACACACAGCTGTGCCACTGTGTAAACTGTGATGGATGTTTATGATGGACACTTTTCATTTTTCTCCTCTAAATATGATTTTCAGGATGTGCTTACAACTTTTGATCATCTGACCATTTCTCGTTCCACTTAGCTTGGTGAGGAAAAAAAATGTAACTACAGAAAAACTACAGAAGTATAAGTTTTAAATCTGTTCCTTTTGTTTCGAGCATTCGGTGAAGTGTTTGTTGAACTTCATCTCACAGTTTCCTCAGTACTCAACTGAGAAAATGGAATTAAAGGTGAGAAACAGGAAACACAGAAGGACAGTAGCAATAATCATTTTTTCTTTTCAAGAAGATAAAATCTTTTGTTTGTTAATTTTGTTCTGATAGGGTAAGACCAATTATAAATTTTCACTCCTTTCAACCACATACAACAGGGCTGCATACTGATTCTGATGTTTAACAGTCAACAAGACACATGAATTCAGTGTGAGAGCTGAGAGAACACATGCACACATCCATGTGTGTAGGTAGGCGACATCATAGAAATAGATATGCTGTAAGCAGCTTAGCGCACACACAGTTTTACAAACATAAACCCTCATTCTTTCACAGAACAGCAGCAAAATGAAAAATGCTCACCTGTCAGAAAACGATTTTACAAAACTAAATATGGTACATTTTATACACATGGATGATTCAAAAACATTTGCATGTAATGTAATGGAAATTCAATTGAATACAAAACATAATCATATGTTTATATATTTATAAGAAAACATCTTTACTGAAATTCAGCAGTTGTGGTGACAAAGTCAATTGCGAGAACTTAAATCTCCTAAAAGCTTTAAATCATAAAGCAACTATAATCAATATTTTAATTTATTTTCAATAACAATACAACCATGTTAAAATGATGCAATGAGGGTAGAACCCTGCAGAACATATAGAGAGAGTATATATATGTGTGTGTGTGTGTGTGTGTGTGTGTATCCACATCTGTTAAACTAAGACATACGTGGCAGCTGCTGAAGAGTCTGTTATAACACAGACTTATGCTCTGTCACCAAACAACAAACTGTTTGCAGTGTAAACAGCCAACATAAAGGATTGCATCCCAAACCCAAACAGAGCTAAGTCTGAGTGGGAGATGGTGATCTAATCAGTCCATGGGAAGCAGCGCTGCAGTATTGACTCAGCAGTTTAGCAGAGATAGGAAACACAGCACATAAATATGCGTAATGTGCCCCAGTGTTTATGTGTCGTCCTCTGGTAAAATTTCACATTGCATTCCAATATAAAATGGCAAAAGTGCATTAATTTAGATTCATAACATCAGGGAAAGAGTTTATGTTTTTCTACTCCAAAGGGTTGCAACATAGTTTTTAATCCCAACAGGAGTGTGTGCAAATCCTGCCTTCTGTGTGTCTGTGTGGGTGTGCAGCAGTATGTGAACTATAACTCACATGCAGGTAAATGTGTCACCAAGCAAAACTGAGATAAGTTTTAAGGTATAGTAACACAATGTGACAGAAGTAAGATTTTAAATACAATCATGATCTCATGCTAACTAAAACATTATTGAATAACGTTTGTAGATGGATAAAAGGAAATTCTTTGGACAATGCAGGGACAGGAGTGATGAGGATGAGGGAGGTGAGATCTGATTGTAGGTGGTGATAAACAAGCTAACATGTAAACATAACTTGTTACTTGGAACTTGAAATCAGTAGCAAAGTGTGAGGTTTAAAGCTGAGGAATCTCAAACATGATCTTGACAAACATTAACATGTAAAAACATTGTGTGGCAATCACCAGTGATCAGTTCTGCGCAGATCTGGCTTATCTCGAATGAGTCTAGTGTTGAACATCAGCATGTGATTGCATTGCTGCAAAGATGTAAAGCAGTTTCTCATGATTTGTTTTGTTACTTTTGACAATCATTGCTCGTAATATTTTTTAGCTGTTCTCTGTGCCTCACAAAATTAATGCTGCTTGTAAAGAACCTTCAGCTTCTTTGTGTGAAATGTGTAATAAAAATAATTTCATTACTATAAAGTACCCTACAACAGTGCACTGGGCACTTAACAGCAATGATGAAGCAGTCTTGCCTTGCTCAAGGGCATTCCTTGTTCAAGGACAACTCAACAATATATTTTGAGGGAGAAAGATGCATTACTCCCAGCCATCTCAACAGTAATAAAAATGTTTCCATGAACCAGAGCATGCTGTTGTTTACTGAGAAAACAAGTTTTTTATGATGTATATCAAGCAGTTTGCACTACAAGCGACAGGGTTTCTGAGCAAATCACCAGCCATCACTGGAGATCCTCAAATGGCCCAATGTTTTCTCCCCCTCTTGACACCCAGCTTCCTCAACACCTCCTATCTGCACCTCCAGATGGCTGTCTGATTGGTATATTGGCTTCTGGTTTTTCAGATTGTATGGGTGCCAGGAACATTGTTGGCTGGTTGACTGGTTGAAAGGGACAGTCGCTTACATTTAGGCCTTTTCACAGCTTGTTTGCTTGTTTTTACTGATTTTGTAGGTGTATTTAAAACTCACAAAGTATAAAAGAAAATCAACATCGGACCTGCATGTTCTACTGCTTTCTGTGCCACAGCTGAAGTTATCTATGAAACAGACGACAAACCAGATGAAACAAATCAGCTAGACAAGCTTCAGGCATGTCTTAAAGACATAAAAACCTGGATGACTTATCCGTTCTCGTTCTCCCCCTTAGCAGTGGCCTCAAGCTCCACTGTAAGAAATTTAGGAGTTATCTTTGACCAGGACATGTCCTTACTCACACATAGCGAATATTTCAAAGACTACATTCTTTCACCTCCGCAATATCGCAAAGATTAGGCACATCCTGAGTCAGGAAGACGCAGAAAAATTAGTCCATGCATTCATTACCTCTAGACTGGATTACTGTAACTCCCTTCTATCTGGCTGCCCCAATAAATCCATAAAGACTCTCCAGCTAATCCAGAACGCTGCTGCAAGATTACTCACAAGAACCAGCATGAGAGATCATATTTCTCCTGTTCTGGCTTCTCTACATTGGCTACCTGTAAAATTCAGGATAGATTTTAAAATTCTCCTCTGAACGGTCAGGCACCATCCTATCTTAAAGAGTTAATAGTACCCTATTATCCCACCAGAACTTTGTGTTCCCAAAATGCAGAGCTACTTGTGGTTCCTACAGTCCTCAAAAGTAGATTGGGAACCAGAGCCTTTAGTTATCAAGCTCCTCTACTGTGGAACCATCTTCCAGTTTCGGTCCGGGAGGCAGACACCCTCTCTATATTTAAGAGTAGACTAAAAACTTTCCTCTTTGATAAAGCTTATAGTTAGGGCTGGCCTAGGCCGGCCCCTAGTTATGCTGCTATAGGCTTAGACTACCGGGGCCCTCCCATGACGCACTGAGCTCTTTCTTCCTCTCCCTCTCCTTCTGCACACATTCATGTCCCATTAATGCATATTACTAACTCAACTTCTTCCCTGGAGTCCTTGTGCTTTCTTGTCCTGCAGATTCCTATCGATCATGACTGGACCTCCTGCTGCGGTCCTGCTGTCGTCCTGCTCAAAACCTACTGCAATTACTACTGTTTAGTCATAATCTGATTTAAATCTGTTACGACTCAGTACAGCTACTACCGTTATTGTTACTACTATTGTTATCATAATCACCATAGTACCTTCTGTATACTTCATTATCAGTATCATTATCTACAGTTGGCCGCCCATCTTGAGCCGGGGTCTGCTCCAAGGGTTCTGCCTTCTAAAAGGCAGTATTCCTCGCCACTGTCGCCAAGTGCTTGCTCAAGGGGGAATGTTGGGCTCTCTCTATTTACAATTTAATTAAAGAGTTTGGTCTAGACCTGCTCAAATTGGAAAGTGTCATGAGATAACTTTTGTTGTGAATTGACGCTATATAAATAAAACTGAATTGAATTGAACTGAAACATCCATCCATCCATTTTCTATACCGCTTATCCATCAGGGTCGCGGGGGGGCTGGAGCCTATCCCAGCTGACTACGGGCAAGAGGCGGGGTACACCCTGGACCCACCATACAGCCACTTGTCAGCCAACCAAACAAAGAGCCAACTACCCACAGGCTTACAGGCCTTTTCTATTATGGGAAAGTACAATAATAACATGTAACCTGAAACTTCCCATGACCTGAAACAGCACTGAAAATGTGTCCTCACTTTGGATATATGCTATTTATGAACAAACATTTTTTCATAGCAAGAGGGTTCCAGGTTCGAATCCCGGTCTGGGCCCTTCTATGTGGAGTTTGCATGTTCTCCCTGTGCCTGTGTGGGTTTTCTCCGGGTTCTCCAGCTTCCTCCCACAATACCAAAAACATGCACATTAGGTTAATTGGCTACTCTACATTGCCCCTAGGTGTGAGTGTGTGGTTGTTTGTCTTTGTGTGTTGGCCCTGCGATTGACTGGCGACCAGTCCAGGATGAACCCCGCCTCTCGCCCGTAGTCAGCTGGGATAGGCTCCAGCTCCCCCGCGACCCTGACGGATAAGCGGTATAGAAAATGGATGGATGGATGGAAGATCATCCATCCATCCATCTTTGTTCTCATAATTTTCAAGTAACAACAGAGTGTAATGTCCACTGCAGAGACACTGACATAAAAATGAAATGGAAGTCATTGGCTTTGAATGTATGTTATATATAAGTCCTTTTCACCAGTGAAATGTGTCATTTAACTGCTGCTGGTTAAGGGATCAAAAAGATCTCTGAAGTTGTCAGAGAGGCAGCTGTGAGTCAAGGCCAGCAGAAGAACATCTTATCGACTTTCTTTCATACTGACATACTGGAATCTTTCACAGATATCCTCTGCTCTTTCTTCTATCTTTCCATCACATTCCCTCTTTTATCTGTTCCTGTCCTGTCTGCACATCTTTACATTGACAGGGTTTTTATAGGTCCAGTGATAATGTGACCTCCTCTTTCTACCTTTCTTTCTCCTTAATCTTCTGCCCTCTGTCATTCTCTTTCATTTTGACTACATAGTCATTCATTTCTCATTAATCCATTCGACCACTCTTCCATTTCTTCTGTCTATATTAATCTCCTTATTCCTACTCTTCTTTCATTACCTTCTTTTGCAATCTCGCTCTCCTCCTAATATCCATCTTTATTTCTTCATCTTGCTCTCCTCCTCACATTTCCAAAACATCTTTTCTTGTCTGCCAAATTCTTCCCTGTACTCCATCTCCATATGATTTAGTGAATCTTCCCAACCCCTTTTCTTCCTATGTGACACACAGCCACTTATCACTTTTTATTTCAGATTTTTACAGCTCAGTTGGGTGAAGCTCAGAGGTGAAATGAGCAGAGGAAGGTCACTGCAGGCTTAAGTTCTTTCTAGGAAATAAGGGGAAGAACACAGAGGAGACAGAAAGACATAAGGATGTGAAGGGAGTTCTCTTTGTGTAGTTACTGCCTTGTTGTCTATTTGTCACCTCACCTGTCATGGATTACAGCTACCAAGTACAGTAAATGTGAGATTTGAATGAATGAATTGAATCCATGAATGAACATGAATCCATTTTGTTTTGACATTGTCAGTTACACATGTCAGATTTTCTGCAGGGGCTGTGGTCAGTCACTAACCTTTCTGTGAGGTTCCTAGTAAAATTCTTCTGAGGTTTTGTGCTAGAAGGTATACAGACAGAAATGGGTGAATAACACGATCTTTATCATACCTTTTATGTTTCAGACTTTCATATCTCTGTCAATTAATTGTAAATACCAAGATGCAGTTTTCTCCTTGTCTTGCTTCCAGTGTTTGCTCCCCCTTTGTCTTGTTCTCTAGTGGATATCAGAATCAGAATCAGAATTGTCTTTTGTCTTAGTGATTGGTGCATACATAGAACATTAAACTTAGTAACACTGCATCTGTTTCACGGTCCTGTCACTATGCGCTTTACAACATACGAAAAATCTGACCTCACCTATCTCAGTATGCCACTCAGCTTCTTGTACAGGTCAGGGTTATCTCAAACTTTGACTCCTCCAATGCCCCTCTGACAGGTCTCCCGGCATGTGCAGTCAAACCTTTACAAATGATCCAGAATGCTGCAGCGCATCTGGTTTTTAATGAACCCAAATGGGCTCATGTCACTCCATTTGCACTGTTTACCTCACCTACTTGCATTACTTCCACTCTGTACTACCTCACTTTTGTACTACCTCCAGAGCCATATTTGTTTTGCTTATTTTATTTTGTTTTACCTTATTCTACTTTATTCTTTTATTATATGTTACTTGTTCCTACGTTCTGTGTATGCACCAATCACCAAGACAAATTCCTAGTAATGTGAAACCTCTTCACTTACATGGCGATAATGACGATTCTGATTTTGATTACTCATCCAACTACACTGGTTACGCAAGGTAGCCAGAATCAAATTCAAGTCACTAACGCTAGCTTACAGCGTGACTTTGGGGTCTGCATCCAGCTACCTGAGTGCTCTCATTCAGGCTTACAACCCTTCTGGGGCTCTACGTTCAGCAAGTGAACGTTGCCTGCTCTCTGTCATCCCTTCACACAAGGCACTCCCAAGCCAGACTTTTCCCCCGTTCCACGCTGGTGGAACAGCCTACCAGCCACAGTAAGAGCAGGGACGTCCCTCTCTTTCTTTAAAAAGCACCTGAAAACCCATCTCTTCAAAGTGCACCTTCTCTCCTAACATTCCTAACCTTCTAACACACCTTTACTCTGTCATGTTCTCTTGCTTTCTACTCTTGGTCTTCTACTTAAGCATTTTTACTTATGTTTTAGCTATTATTGAATTAGTTTAATTCTATTGTACTGAAACTTTTTATTCTGGAAGTCGCTTTGGATAAAAGCGTCTGCTAAATGAAGTGTATGTGTAATGTAATGTAAAAAAAAAAAAAAAATTACTGTGAGAAAGACCTATGAAAAGCAAAGAGTCGAGAAACTGACAGATGACTCACAGAGCGAAGTGCACAAAATATCTGAGGTGCTCTGACAGGCATCTTCATCCCATAATAACAAATTCACTTTCCAAAAGACCCAAAATCATATAAACACCCACAACCTCTCACAACTTCAGCAAGTGGAACCTCAACCTGATTCATCTAACCCTAACCCAAGCAGTTCCCCCTCCTCCTTTTCCTCTTCTATCCTCTCCCCTCGTCAGATTAACATACAATTCATTATTTTATGTCACTAACTGTGTGTCCAGTGCTCCTCGTAGTCTTGTGTCTCTCCTTCCCTTTCTCTCTCTCTCTCTGTATCTTTCAGCAGGTATCTCTCCATCCAGATCTTCAAGTTGAACTGTAGCCGGCTCTATGACCAACCCAATGTCTACTGTTGACATCTGCCTGTCATTCTTCTGTGCACCGACTATCGGCGGGGTGGTTCTCCCTACAGGCCGAAATTGAACTGATAGGATAGTGATTTTCAACAGCACATAAAAAATACATGAATGTTACAGCAGTTCATTATAATTTCATTATTATGATTTCAGTCTTGTGAAATGTTAAAATCATATTGAGGTGGTATCAAAAGTGAAACTAAACAGTTGAGATTTTGTTTTACTTTTTTTTTACGTCTGCCCGTCCTGGGTGAGGGATCCCTCCTCTGTTGCTCACCCTGAGGTTTCTTCCATTTTTTCCTGTTAGGTTTTTCTGGGAGTTTTTCGATGTGAGGGTCGAAGGGCAGAGGATGTTGCTGATGTTATGTTAAGCCCTTTGAGACAAACTGCTCGTAAAAATGGGCTATACAAATAAAGTTGACTTGACTTAATTTCAGACATCAGCTGTCACGTCACAACACACACACTCACCGATTCAGAGTGCATCTGTTTGTGTGTGTGTGTGTGTTGTCTCACATATAAATAAGGCAGCAGCTGTGCGCCACACACTCAGTCTCACATACACCTCCTGCTCCTGCCTACATGCAGAGATGCAGATGGCTTTGCTCTCGGTCTGAGGCTGCCGTTAGCAACATGAAGTTTGGTTGGCTGTTGTAGCTCTGGACACACACACACACGCACACACACACAGACACATGCACACACACTCTCACAGACTCACACACACTCACACACCCTAATATCCCTCCTCCCATGTGTGTCAGTAGGAATCAAAGATGCCTCATGCAGTAGTTTACAGGTGTTGGTCTACAGGTTGGAGACAGCAAGAGAGGTCATAAAATGACGAAAAACTACCGAGGCAAGTTAGCTCAATTGTGAAAGTCTACTGGTTACAATGGAGCTTACTGTCCTGTCAAAAAGGAGAGCAGCCAAAAGGTAAACCAACTTCACTAATCTCCTCCAGGTCAGACCAGCTAAAAGCTGAAATAGCATCACAGCAGCTTTACCAGAATATCAATAAACAGTACACAGTTTCTCCGGTGAGACCTGAAACACAGAATGACTGAATGACCAGTGACAACAGCCTGCAGGAGAACTTGTTAGCGAGTACACAGTCAAAGCTAATGTAGACTCATAGACACTGATGTAGACTTATCTCCTCCTCCCAATCAAACACATCTGGCTTACTGCAGGTCAAACAGGAAAAGTAAAGACAAGTCACTTCCTAATAAATGACTTCAGCAAACCAAAAACCAACTAATCACAAAAACGCAACATTTGTGGTATGTAAATGTACTGTGTTTTGTGATTATTTTACTCAGGTTCCTGTTCAGTATGGGCTTTCTCTCATCCACCCTCCTGTCGTCTTCCCATCACATCACAGTTAGGAGGAACACCAGCTAATATGACATTTTCTTCTTGAGAACAAATCATTTTTTCAAATATTTCTATAAAATGAATATTTATAAAAACCTATTGATTGTGTTTTGCTGATTACTATATATATATTTAGGTCCATCTTTACTATCCCAAAACACAAAATCAGACACTTAAAGTTCTAATTAATGGCCGACATCACCAAATCATTCTTGATTTCAGTTCTCCCGCTTTCCTCTAGGAGGCAGCATGAGCTGCATGACTATTTAAAGCTCAGCCTCAGCTAGTGGATAAGCTATTTATAGCCTGAGACTGATACAGTGCTACACACACACATTCACACAAATTCTGATCTGCTCAGGTTCCACATTCACCTCCAGCCTTAGACACAACAGAGAAAACACTCAGTAGACATGTTGCCACAGTGCATGCTGGACGTATGGACGTTACAGCCAATAGAAAAATTCCAATACATTTGATGAATGGTTATTTAAAAATGGATATTTATTTACTAGATATGTTCGATGAGGTAAAAGACTGAAAATGTTTGATGGGAAGCCTCAGCTGATTCACATCCATTTTCATATGCAGTATAATTACTGTAGAAGAAGAGAAGCTTCTAAGGCGTGGGTTACTCATGTAAGCACAGGAGATTAAAGAGTCCGAATTAAAGAAAAAGATGTGAATGAACAAACTTGAGCAAAAAATGAAAGCCAGGACACAAAGCTTTGAAGATGAACAATAACCCCCTGAAAGATAGTGAACATATGCTTTCTGTTGGACCTGTCATTGACTAAAGTGATCATTTAGATGGGCTGCTATTCATGTACTCTGGTGACCTCAGGATATGAGCTGATCATGATGGTCCCGGTGATGTGTCAAATCTCTTAAACTCTGTGGTAAAACGCCCCTGAAATACTGAAAAATAAAACAGAGACTGTGTGGGTGATGTGATGTTTTCTGGGTAGTTTGTTTTCTTTGGACATTGTGCTATGAGGACACATGGTGACGCAGTACTTCGATATACTGACTAAAGAACGCTGTTTCACAACAAAAGGTTGAACACATTGAAGCACAGTCAGATTTTTCATTAGTGACACTTTCAGGGCAGCAAGCTGCTATGCTCCACACCACACTGGAATGGAAACAACCAAAGTTACTAACCTTTTCTGATGATTTTGGCCCTGCTTGAGATTTTTACAGAAGTCTCATAAGATATGGTCAAACTGTAGATGCACAAAACAAACTTTTCCTTCATCCCTTTCTGAAGTGAAGGGCTGACTATCATATCAGGATGGTGTGTGTGTGTGTGACTTCACCACAGCTGACCAGGAGAGCAGAGCCGCTCTCTTCAAGGAAAATATTCATCTCTCTCAAAATGCACAACATAACATTGCATTTTTACAGCTTGCAGGTGGCAGCAACAGCAAAAAGCAGTGAGGTAGAAGACGTTGCAGGTGTGAACAGCCATCAGATCACAAGTTGAATATTCGATGAGGCAGGTGTGTGCTGAGTCATTGATATATCCAACATATCTGAAGCTCACTTATCAACTCAATGTCTACACAGACACAAACGTTAACACACATTACAGTTTTTACCAATTGCTTGAGCACTGCAGACACATGCTTAAACCAAAGTAACATAACTTGAAGTTGTTGTTACTATATCTTAAACAACAAAACACTGCTTTGCACTTTAGTTGCAATTCTGCAACACACTACACATTATTTCATACATAAGACACTAAACAGTTCGTTGCCCGGGTGGTTGAGATCTCTAGCAATGCGTCTTGCCTTTTTCTGGACCCGCCCAGTGTAAGCTGAGTCCAGATCTGGTAGACTGCAGCCCACAATCCCCTGTGCTGTCCTCACCACCTGGGCTAAGTCCTTCCTGTCCTGTGCTGTGCAACTGCCATACCACACAGACACACTGAGGCACAGGATGCTTTCAGTTGTGGCCCTGTAAAAGTTTGCGAGCAGCTGAGAAGAAAGTCCAGTCCGCTTCAGCTTCCTGAGAAAGAAAAGCTGTTGTTGGGCCTTTTTCACCAGGTGTGAGGTGTTCACTGACCAGGAGAGGTCAGAGGATGCCCAGGAACTTAAGGCAGTCCACCAGCAGTCCACCCACTCCAGTTTCTGGACCTCGTCTCTGTAGTGGGTCTCATCATTGTTAGATATGAGACCCACCACAGTGGTGTCGTCTGCAAACTTAAAGACCTGGGGCCTGTTGGTGAGGAAAACCCTGATCCAGGAGCAGAGCAAAGCTGACAAACCCAGGTTGTGGAGCTTCAAGGCCAGCGTATCCAGGGTAACGGTGTTGAAGGCTGAGCTGAAGTCCACAAATAGCACCCAAACATAGGTGTTAGAATGCTGCAGGTGAGTCAGGGGCGTGTGAAGTGCTGTCGAGACAGCATCCTCCGTAGAACGGTTCTCCCTGTGGGCAAACTGCAGGCTGTCCAGGCCAGCAGCGATGGCGTCCTTGATGTATCTTAGGAGGATCCTCTCGAAGCACTTCATGATAACCGGGGTCAGAGCGACAGGTCGGTAGTGGTTGAGGTAGGTTATAGTTGATTTCTTGGGCACAGACACAATGATGGAGGACTTCAGGCACACAGGGACCGTGGACAGCTGCATAGACAGGTTGTGGTAGTTTTGTGAAACATATTGTGATAATGTGTTGAGATGTTTCAGTACTGTGTGTGGTATATACAGTAAAGTACAGTATATACAGTAGTGTAAAAAGAAGAAAACCAATAACAATTTGCGGTTGCATTTTTCTACAGAATGACTAGAAGACCTACTGGGGGTGGATGCCAACGCCTGTTCACCCAACAGCAAGAACAGATGACAAGGACGTAAAATAATTGACCAAAGGGCAATTGCGCACGTCCTGGTGCAGCACAGGGGAAATATCACATTGTGTGCTGCCATAGGTCTTCGAGGGCTATGGTGCATGCCAAACTGGGTCCCTATAATGTGCAACACATTATCACATTTCTAGAAACACTTTATGATGCAGTTTTACAGGACAGACCAGAGCAGCCCAGGTTTGTTGTTGTCTGGGATAATGTTAGTTTCCATCGGACTGCTCTGGTCTAGAACTGGTTCACCAACCATGATCAGTTTGAAGTAGTGTACTTGCCCCCTTACTCACCATTTCTAAACACTGTAGAGGATTTTTTTTTTTTTTTACTTGAAGATGGGTGTGTATATGACCACCTACTTCTGAAGGGAACGGAACAGGCCTGCAGAGGGGGTTGGGGTAAAGTCAATTCATGGATGGATTCGGCACACAAGGGGATATTTTCCCTGGTGCTTGGCGAGCAAAGACATTGCTTGTGATTTTGGTGAGATCCTGTGGCCAGACTCGAACAGACCACAGGATTTCATAAGCCCACTTACACACAACTGTGTTTTTCTGTTTATAGTAGTGTATTATTTTATTTTTGTTTTAATTTTGCTTTAACTGAATTTGCTGTACTGTTACAAAACATTACATTACACTACTGTAATGTACAGAGACTTAGACTTAGAGACTTAGACTTTCTTTATTTGTCATTTGGATTTTCATCACAAACGAAATTTCGGTGCAGTGGCTCAAGCATAGCAGGAATTACCGACATATTCTTTTTAAAAGAAAAAAAGTAAAAAATATAATATATACACACAATAAATATGCAGTAAGAAGTACTGGAAAGTGAGGTAGTTTGTATAAAAAGTGAGTCAGCATATATACATATGTAATTATTATTGCACAGTGAGTATTTGTAATAAATAGTACTTTTGTAGTATTGAGTATTTCATTTTTTGGTTGTTGTGAAAACGTGCCTTCTGTGGAACTGAATAAAAACAGTGACAATGAAAGACTGCAGTGTTTTATATAAAGTAGACTAGTGTGTTGCTGCTGATCTGAAAGTGTATTAATATCATGCAAGTGGGTATCATTTTGTCATCAGAGTGACATTTTGACAAAGGATTGTTAGGTTTTGATAGCAGAGTTTCAATTTGACATAGATGTGAATGATTTATTTCCAGTGTTGAAAGATGAAAGAAGATGAAAGTGACATATTTTGTCATTGGAGGGAACTCACTCCAACGAATTTCGTGCTCTGCATTTAACCCACCCAAGTGACGTGCACACACACACAGCAAACCCGGGGCAGTGGGGGTTAGGTACCTTGCTCAAGGGTACCTCAGCCATGGACACCGGTACGGGGAATCGAACCAGCGATCCACCGGTTACGGGTCCGACACCCTAACCGCTGATCCACGACTGTTGTGTTGTGTATTATTTGCTTGTGTGTAGAGTTTTGACACAATGAGCCAAGTTTTGCAAAACGTGTTCAAGTAACGGGTAATAATATTGTTTCAAAAACGCTTATTAATGTTTGTCTTGTGTTTGCTTGTCACTTTAAATCAGCGCTACAAGTCAGTTGTCTCACTTTCTCCATTCAGATTTGTTTACTTGTCTTCTTATCAATAACTGAGTCATCCTGACAGTAAACATAAAAAAATGTTTGGAACAAACAAGCCGCCCATTAGGGTACCTGTGGGTGAAAGGAGAAGAGAAAAACGTGTTTGGTTTACAGACAGAATGCAAAGTGCGTGCAGGAAACAGAAAGGCAGTCATGTTTTTTTTTTTCCATTTTTATGTCATTTATATGTGAAATATTTGCTGCTGAACTGCTTCATATTCACACAGCAGGGGATCAGTTCACTGAAGGCAGCGCTGAAGTCACCTGAAACACAAACAAAGCTAAACACAGCATAGCATATAAATACATGTGTGCTGCACTCTGTTGCTCTAAAGGTGGATGGAAATGAAAGAGATTCCTGTGAGCAATCAAACTCCCTCCCAGCAGCTCTTCAAAAAACAAAATGACCAAGTTGTGTTGGAGAAAATGAAAACTTAAAAACTATTTTATTATTTACTGTGCGAATTAAAGAAGAGAATATGACGATGTAATGACAGCTGCTGCGCAAAGAATCCGAACTCCAATAGGGTCCAAAACCTGCGAGCAGCTTGGTTTGCTCTGCAGACACGTCTGTTTTGTGCTGCTGCCTGCAGTAAGAAACGGTCAGCTGACAGACAGTCTGTGGGCCTCATGCCTCAATAAAGACCACCAACTTCATATTTTCTCCATCAGCCAGACTGCCAGTTTTGCCATTTTCCACAGAATCTATCAGCAAAATCCATGGATACCTTGCTGTACTCATGCTACCATTCTGTTTATCTCTTGGTTTAATTTTCTTAGTTCTGGACCACAGTGACGTGAGAACACCAAACAGGTTTTCTGTTGAGTTTTATTGAAGCCGCACAGTGACTGACAACAATGTTGCAAAACAATAAATTATAAGCAGATTATTATTAACTTGATGGTTAATGCAAGCTGAGCAGCATGAACAGCATGTACAGGATTATGTCCAAACAGTAAGACTGACAAGAGGTCACACATGCACACACACAGACACACACCAGTCAAAGTCTCTTATGCCCTCTAGTGGACAAACTACTATCTCACACACATTCCAACACTGTCCCTGTGAGACAAACTTGTCTTCATCTCTGTATTAAACAGGAGACATATCTAAAAGACGTCATTATTCTTCAGAAAGTTTTAATATTGAGCTGTACAGGTTCACATTTAATTTAATCTATTTTTGTTGGCATCACAAACATACACATGAATACAAATCTTTAAATGACAGAATATTAGTTAGGGTTCTGTCTCTAATGTGATGTGTCCGCATCATCACTTTGTCCTTTTGAGTCTCTTTGGTCAATGACATGTTACAACAAAAAGTTTTTTTTGCCAATCAACGACTGCTGATGTTCGTTAGGATCTTTTCTCAATTAATGACTTTTTAAGCTTTAAATCACACGCACAGAATCAACTAATGGAGAGGAAGACTTGACTCCAAATTCAAAATGCACGTTTACAGGTACATTTTTTAACTTAACAAGAGAGAAATGAGGTTTCAGGACGCTGCAGCAAGTTCGGAGAGCAATGTTCTTCCATAAAAAGCACAATAAAAAGTTCAATGTGCAGTAGGTTGGACAACGACAAGACAAACAGTCTAGTCTGGGCCTCAAAATCCTCTCCCGACACGAATGCAACAACTTCCTGCAAACTAAAGCAGCCTCCTCATCTACAGGATCCTCAATAACAGGACATCACATTTTAACAGTAATTACTCGATCAATTTGTGTGACTGAATGAGTGAATGAGGACATGAAGCAGCCATTCAGCTCTCTAAAGGGCAGGAGACGGACAGAAACTCTGGGGTTACTGAAGAAAACATGCTGCCCACCAGGTCATGTTCACAGACTAAGTTACCATGGTAACTTACTCTGAGTATAAGTTACCTCCTTTCTGAAATGGGCTTGAGTTAACTTCCTCACTGAAACGGTTAACCCAGAATTTTCCCTCAATTCACGCATGTAATTTGCTGGGTGTTGCATGTGTGTTCAACTAAGGATGGGACAAATGCAGAAGACAAAGTGTGTGTATGTGTGTATGACTGTGTGTATGACTATGTGTATGTAAAAATATATATACTGCAAATAAAGCGATTCTTCTTCTTCTTCTTGATCATTTACTTAGTGTTTTCACTAAACCTGCTTTCTGATACGGACAGCTGATGAGCAAGAGACTCACACACTCATACACTCATACACACACACACACTCACACACACTTCTCTGTGTGACCGTGCAGTCTATTGTTTTCACTTGAAGTGTCCCACTGAGCATCACTGGGCAACACGCTGTTGTCGGGTTGCTCAGAGAGCCAAATATGTTGTTGCTGTTGTGTAAGGTTTTTATGGTCTCAAAGTGAGAAACCATGATTTTAATTTCCAAAATATGTTCCACAAGTCAAAGGAAAAAGTCTTTAACAAGTTTTAACATAACTAATCTTATCAAATCTATGGAATATTAAAGCATCCGTCTCAGTCTTCCTGACCCTCAGCTGTGCTTGAACTTCTTTTAAAAATACAAAACTGTGAAATTATAGGTTATCTTATCGTTATCAGCTGTTTGAAGCAGGTAATGATCACTTATCGGTAAAAAGTAAACACACTGTGCATCAATCAACAGTCATGTTGTATAGACATTTTTCTGGTACACAGCATTATCCGAGCTTTATGTCACCTCTGAGAACGTCTGATAAGATTATGAATTATTATGACATTCATTGGTTTTAGTGCATAAATGACCTAAGAGAAGGCCAAAAAAACTTCTACAAGGTTTTAATGACAACACTTTTTCTTTCTTTCCATCCAGTGACCAGAGGTTGCTGTGTGCTGTAACTATCATAAAGCTCACTGGGGCAAATCTGTGATTTTGGACATTTTGCATATGAAGTGGGTTAGGGAAAAGTTGATAATGAAGATAAATTTAGACTCATACTGTAAAAATAAAGAAGATTGGTCAACAGAATTGCATTAACACTGTGGCCATCAAACTATTGTATTTAATGGCAGTAATATCTGTTAAAACACTGATTGGGACACTGAAAATCACAGTGGCTGATAGTCAGTGTGTAGATCCATGCTAAGTAAAAATACTGATTTCAGTCTTCTGAAGACAGCACAGTGTTATACTGTACATGCTGACTCTGTTTCTGCCTTTCTTGCTAGCAGTACGGCTGATGTCCACCAGATGGCACCGTCCCCAGAGGCAGGATTGTAAGGTAGTTAGAGGGCATGTAGCCTCTCTGTCCATGTCTGGACTCCACTAGACTCCACTCGGGGTTCCCGCGTTTATCATGAGGCTCCAGGACTCGAACTGGCTCACCGGCCTGAACAGAAAGTTCATGGTTTCCTCTCGCAGTGAAGTCATAGGCCACCAGCACCTGGAAGAGATAGTCAAAACTGAGAGGAAAAGTTGGCCACGCCAGATACTAAAATCTACGGGGAAAACTGTAAAAAGTATTCTGGTGTTTACTCGACTACACTTTGGTTTGTCCACGCCAGCCTGATAACACAGCTGTGCTTTACCACCAACCATCTCACTGCATGTGTCTGCGAAAATTAGTTGGAATTCAGACGTACATAAGTGAGCTCAAATAATTTTTAACCTCCAAACACTGTGGTGAACAGTGCACAAAGTTTGCCAGACTCCAATGGTAATTATCATCAGCAGTGTAAAAAGTGCGCCCCTACTGCTCACCTGGTAGAGCACATCAACAATGTGTTCAGGCTGAGTGTTTACCACAGTGAGCTGGGTTTGACCCCAGGCCTCTGCTGCACGACATCCCCCTTTCTCCCCCTTTCTCCCCCTTTCTTATGTCTCTCCTCAGCTGTCATTGTCTAAATAAAACAGTAATGGAAAAAAACACACACCAGCTTGACACCAGCTGTCACTTAAGATGATGACTTTCAGCTAAATTAAAAGTTTAACTGTTGATCTTGGTTTTTCATATCAGTGACTTCAGCTTATAAACCTAATATTTCTGACCTGTTACCAACAGTTTTTAGAGCAAGGAACTAAGCAAAATAGCAAAATATGGTGTTTCAGATAAAGCAGCTTACAAAAAGTTATTTCACATTTAATTTACTTTATTAATCCCAAGCTGGGAAATTGCTTCTCTGCATTTAACCCATCACTGATTGAAACACACATACATGCAACATGCAGTGAAACACACACAGCAGTGGGCTGCATCAAGTGCCTGTGGAGCATATGCTGGGGGTTAAGTGCCTTGCCCAAGGGCACATCAGCCGGCTAATGGGAGGTGGGGACATTATCACTCCACCACACTCAAATTTTTCCTGTCCATCAAGTGTTGGAATCGAACCAGCAACCTTCCGATCACAAGCCGCTTCTCCAACCTCTAGGACACGGCTGCCCCCAAACTATCTGACAAATTAGTTAACAAAATGTTAAAATGTTAAAACTATCTGAATTTACTGAACAGCTGAAATTTTGAACTGTGCATGTTAAAGTGTTAAGCAGCCATGAATTAGGACGCGTTTAACTCATTAACATGGAAATGTGTGCAGCACTGCTACCTGATCAGATCCTCTGCAAAGCAGACGAATTCTGTGAAGTTCCTGTCTTTTAAATACAACAATACTTTTAAATCACCTGAAAGCATGGCCGGCTCAAGACTGTCAGTGGGCGGATTTCCGGAGTGTATGAGTGCCTTCTGACTCCTGTCATACTCTCAGGCAGACTCAGATGTGGCGAAGGGGGCGGGGCCTCTGCTGGCTGGTGATATCGAACCAGCTTCGCGGAAGGAGCGTATCCTCTTCTGCCTGCATGCAACATTAACAGAGAAGTTATTGAAAAGCTGTGAGACCATACCTTTTTATTATATACTAGATGAGCAGTTCTTTTCACTCTCAATTAATTTGCAGATTTTCTAAGTAAATGGATGTTTTGTCTGGTCAAAAAAATAAGAAAATAATGGAATGGCACACTTTCCAGAGCCAGTGTCGTCAAATTGCTTGTTTTGTCCAACTAACAGTCAAATCCTAAAAACAGCTCAACTTCATCTCATAGAGACCTATGGAAACATTTTCACATTTGGTAAATTGGAACTTAAATTATCAATCAACTATCACAAATGATGTTGATACTTTTTTTTATTATTGATAATAGAACTCAGAACTCAAAGTCAGATCTTAACAACAGAAAATCTGTGTATCACAGTACAGCCATGACTGTCTCAGTGACTGAGAACTTGACATAAGTAACAAAGCAAAACAAAACAAATGAAAAAAAAAAAGAATTTCTGGTTCGTTGACATTTGATGCTGTTATGTAGCAGTAAGATGATGGTTCTTACCCCCTGCGTCAACCAGCCACCTTCGTTTGTCTCCACGGCTGTCAGCCTCACTGACAATGGCTACAAGCTCCCCTTTGGCCAGGTTCAGGTCCAGGTCCCGGCTACCCACCACAGTCCCCACTACCTGGTAGATCTTTGCAGAACCGTGCTTCTCTGTTAGCTGTTTCAGACGGCGCTGAGAGGACGGACTCAGGGGCTGGCAGGGAAGTGTAAATAAATTGAATATTCATCAGATGTGGTAAAGACAGACTGGAGCAGAATAAAAATGCTCATCGTAGGAACGCTGAAGTAATAAACACATCTTCACCAACATCTATGAATTCAAGTAGATGTTTGGCTCCATTAGAAACTTGGACTTAACTGTAAGCTGAAAATTAAACTTAGCTGTTGTCTTGATGCAAGAAGAAAAATATAAATCTACATTAGTTTCTTACTAAAAAAAAAACCCAAAAACAGAAAAGTTTTAGCTTCTTGTGTAGAATAAGCTTCCTGCTGTTGATCAATCAGACTCCAGTATTTTGAAGCCAGGGCTTTAAATACTCTTTTGACAAAAGCAAAAGCAAAAGCAAAATCTTTTCTTTTTATTTTTAACAGTCTAAATAAAATGGTTAATATCCTGAATCACGGTACACCTTTTAAAACATGAATCATGTGGGACCTTATTCATGCCAAGTTAAATTTCTACTGAGAATGGCAATATTTTAATATTTCATATTCAAATATTTTCTGTCACTGAGTATGTGGACATGCTGGGAAGCAATCCAGAAAGTTGCATAACAAGAAGAAGCACATTCCAAGCCTTCTCATCTACAACTGATCTAAAATTACACTTGAATGATGTGACGTTAAAGATATAACTACAGCTCGTTGGACAGTGACGTGCACAGTTTTTAAAACCTAAATCAAAGGACTTCATTGCCTACCAAACAATACAGGAAATTTTCTGTCCACAGGAAGTTATGACAGGTAAGAATATAACACTTGTTTGGTTTTGTTGTTTTATTTAAAGCAGGAACTGAAATGTGAAAGAGATGAGTATAAAAGAATAATAATATGTTAATAGTAAGTGTCTGGTGTTTGTCTAAGGTGCATTTTTAAATGGAAAATTGTTGAGATTTGAAACTTGAACTGAACAAAAGCTTCCACAAGTGGCAACTGTTCGAAGTTGTCTCTGTTTGTATGCAGTTGTTAAAAGGTCCACAAAGTCATGTTAGCCAAGTTGAAAGTCCCTTACCTGCTGTGCTGTTTTAATAATACTGTTACTTTACACTCTGTTAATTGCCACATCTTCAACATTTAATCCATCTTTTCATTATAAACCTGAATTTCAGAGGATTAGTGAAGTAAATTACGCACAGACAAACACAACAGAACAACAACACTACCAAATAGACTGTGAAACAGCTACCATTTTTTCTTTTTTTGTACCAACCTGGACAACTGGTGCATTGAGTGTGTCCTCTACACTGTTACACAAAGTCTCCAGCCTCCTAACACCTTCCAGCACCGCAGACTCCACCCACCCCCAGAATGCACTGGGGTTGAGAGCACTGTGAGGCAGCTGTAGGATGACAGCAATAAAATTAAACCTTTGAAGTGATTAATGTCTACATCCTCAATGGTTAGTGTACTGGAAGGTAGACCTCATGGTACTTTCTCACTTGTTGACCATAAGATCAAGTAATTGATTTCTCCATCACACTGAGTGACTCAATGTCCTGCTGAACGAAGCTCAGCACCACATCGGACAACACAGCAATTACAGTCTTTTTCTCAGCGGTCCGGAGGATTACCTGTTGTGCAAAGCTCTGGAACAGTTGTTGCATGTCTGAGGCGAGATCTTTATGCAGACAGCTGAACGTCCCCAACATGCTCCAGATGATCTGCAGAGCCAAACCATTAAACTGAGGAAGCTCGTTGAGGAGCAAAGTGTTCATTGTCCTGTGTCGACAGAGAGGAGAAGCTTACAAGTAAGATGAAGTCAGCAGTGAGCATTACATGACTGCAAAAAACTCTATTCAATATTGGATTTAAGTAAAGTTAATTTTTTTCATTAAATAGACTCTACAAGCCCAGACTCTATCCAAAGGGTGTACCCATACAGACTGATAATTCAGGAGATGATGCTGTGGAAAAACTGACTGACTCAGACAGACTGGACTTTGTTTGTGGATAATTTATGAGTCCATCCATCCATCCATCCATTTTCTATACCGCTTATCCGTGAGGGTCGCGGGGGGGCTGGAGCCTATCCCAGCTGACTACGGGCGAGAGGCGGGGTACACCCTGGACTGGTCGCCAGTCAATCGCAGGGCCAACACACAAAGACAAACAACCACACACTCTCACACTCACACCTAGGGGCAATTTAGAGTAGCCAATTAACCTAATGTGCATGTTTTTGGTGTTGTGGGAGGAAGCCGGAGAACCCGGAGAAAACCCACGCAGGCACAGGGAGAACATGCAAACTCCACATAGAAGGGCCCAGACCGGGATTCGAACCTGGAACCCTCTTGCTATGAGGCGACAGTGCTAACCACTGCACCACCGTGCCGCCCATAATTTATGAGTCAACAGCTGAAAATATTCAACAGCATTTAACTGTTTATTTGGCCATTTTGTGGACAGTCCTGCAAACTCATTAAGGACAATGATAGACTTTGTTGTCCTGATAAAAAACAAAGAGAACAAAAAAAAACAAATAAACAAAGTAAAACAAATAAAACAAAGAGACTTGCACCCTGGTATAATACAGAGGTTCGCAAATGAAAGCAAAATGCGCAAAAACTGGAAAGGAAATGGCGTTCCTCCAAACTTATTGAATCTCGCTCATTCTGGCAAGACAGTCTTAGATTATATAGGAAGGCCGTACCTACTGACAGTGTGCATGCGTCGATACGTGTGCAGCCTGTTACAGACGCTCCCGATCTTTTTCACTGTTTTCTACTGTTTTTATTATATTTTCGCGATTCTTTTTACTTTCTTTTACTCTGGACTACACTGTCCAAGAATTTCCCTTCAGGGATAAATAAAGGAATTCTGATTCTGATTACAGACTGCCAGAGCAGCCTATTACTCGAAATGAATTGAGGATAACAAGCATAATCCCAGGTTTCTCTTCAGCACTGTAGCCAGGCTGACAGAGAGCCATAGTGCTATTGAGCCTTGTATCCCTCTGACCCTCAGCAGCAATGATTTTATAACCTTTTTTAATGACAAGATTTTAAACATAAGAAACAAAATTCAACACCTGCTGACCTCATCTGGTACCGATTGAAATCCAAACACTGGACATTTAGAAAAAACAGTAGAACAATCATCTTGAATGCTTTTCTCCCATTGACCCTCATCAGTTATCTTCATCCAAGCCAACAACATGCCTCTTAGACCCCATCCCTACTAAGCTACTCAAAGAAGTTTTACCCTTACTTAGCACCTGTCTATTAGACATGATCAGTCTTTGCCTAATAACAGGCTATGTACCCCAGTCCTTTAAAGTAGCTGTAGTCAAACCTCTCCTTAAAAAACACACACTTGACCCAGAGGTTTTAAGCAACTATAGACCAATATCTAACCTTCCATTTCTTTCAAAGATCCTTGAAAGAATAGTCGCCTATCAGCTATGTGACTTTCTTCATAATAATAACTTTTTTGAGAATTTTCAATCTGGCTTTAGAGCTCATCACAGCACAGAAATGGCATTGGTCAAAGTCACAAATGACCTCCTCCTGGCATCAGACAAGGGACTTATCTCTTTCCTTGTACTGTTACTGTACTGCTTGTGTGTGCTGCATTTGACACCACTGACCATTCTATTTTATTACACAGAATTGAACACCTAATTGGCATCAAAGGAACTGCATTGAGCTGGTTTCAGTCTTATTTATCAGATCGATCTCAATTTGTTCATGTTAATTATACATCATCCACACTCACAAAAGTTAATCATGGAGTTCCCCAAGGTCCTTGGGCCAGTATTATTCACCCTTTATATGCTCCCCATCAGTGATATTATCAGGAAACACTGTGAGGAATTTAGAAGTTATCTGTGACCAGGACATGTCCTTTAACCCACACATATTGAATATTTCAAAGACTGCATTCTTTCACCTCTGCAATATTGCAAAAATAAGGCACATTCTGAGTCAGAAAGATGCAGAAAAATTAGTCCATGCATTCATTACCTCCACGCTGGATTATTGTACCTCCCTTCTGTCAGGGTGCCCCAATAAATCTATGAAGACTCTCCAGCTAATCCAGATTAGATTACTCACAAGAAGATTACTCACAAGAACCAGCATGAGAGATCATATTTCTCATGCACTGGCTTCTCTACATTGGCTACCTGTAAAATTCAGGATGGAGTTTAAAAATCTTCTCCTCACATATAAAGCCCTGAACAGTCAGGCACCATCCTATCTTAAATTATCCCACCAGAGCTTTACGTTCTCAAAATGCAGGGCTACTTGTGGTTCCTAGAGTCCTCAAAAGTAGTTTGGGAACCAGACCCTTTAGTTATTAAGCTCCTCTACTATGGAACCATCTTCCGGTTTCGCTCCGGGAGGCGGACACCCTCTCTATATTTAAGAGTAGATTAAAAACTTTCCTCTTTGATAAAGCTTATACTTAGGGCCGGCCTAGGCTGGCCCCTAGTTATGCTGCTATAGGCTTAGACTACCGGGGTCCTCCCATGACGCACTGAGCTCGTCCTTCCTCTCCCTCTCCTTCTGCACACATTTATGTCCCATTAATGCATATTACTAACTCAACTTCTTCCCTGGAGTCCTTGTGCTTTTGGACCTCCTGCTGCGGTCCTACTGGAAACTTACTGCAAAACTACTGTTTAGTCTTAATTTATTTTAATTTTATTACTACTCTGCTGCAGCTACTATCATTATTATTGTTACTAATATTGCTATCATAATCACCATAGTGCTTTCTGCATACTTCATTGTCATTATCATTACCTACAGTTCCAATACTTGTGTGCTCCTTCTCTCACACCCCACCTCCCTCTCCCTCTCTCTCTTTGTCTATCTTTCCCTCTCTCTCTCTCTCTCTCTCTCTTTCAACCCAACCGGTCAAGGCACATGGCCCCAGCACTTAATCAAATGATTGTTGATAATCTATCAATAAATTAATAAATAAATCAATAAAGCAAAAATGTTGTCAAGCATTTGGTGGTTTCAGCTCCCTAAATGTGATTTGCCTCCCCCCGTCTGTCTCCCCTTCTCTCTCTCTCTCTCTCTCTGTCACCCTCTCTCTTTGTCTCTCTCTGTTTGTCTCTGTCTCCTTCTCTGTCTCCCTCTCTTTCTCCTTCCCACTGTCTCTCTTTGTCTTCCTCCTCTCTCCCTCTCTCTGTCTGTCTCTCTCTCAATCTCTCTCTCTCTCGCAAATGCGGTGCATTTTTAAATAAATAAATAATAAATGGCCAAAATAACCTGCATGTTAATAAATTCAAATAATAATCTGTGATTTTAAAAATGATCCTTCTCTCTTTACCTGTATGTGTTGGCCACAGCCTGTTCCTCATAGCTCAGACTGGATTTATCACAAATCAGTTCGTAGTCAAGCAGCTTGTCCAGCCTTTTCCTGATCAGGTTTCTCGGGCCCACCAGGAGGTCACGAAGCTCACACAGTGGCTTGTGTATTAATGCCCTCATCCTTTTCTCCTGTGAGTGATCATCATCAGACAAAATCATTTTGAATCTCAAGTATGTTTTGTGGCAATACTTTTTTTCTTTAAACTAAGTGAAATTAACGACTACAAATGTACTTCACTTATTTCCTTTACTGTGGTATTATAGCTTCAGGAATATGTTTTTAGTAGTACTAGTACTATTACTGGTCCAGAGAACAGTAATAGTACTGGTCTGTGGATAGGGATGTCATGTAGTCTCACAAATGTGGGAAGAATCCACTGTCTGAGAGCGGTGGTGATCTCCTTGTAGCAAACAGGTGCCTTCTCTCCATCCATATCGAAATCAAACTCCTCTGTTTTGCAGGACAGGAAGCCCTGCAAGCCAACAAAGAAGAAAGAACTCCGAGGTTTGTCGTCAGCTACAAGACTGAATTCACCAGGTTCAGATTAGAAGTTGTTAAAAGATGTTACTTACTATACAAGCTGAAAGATGACCCAACCCGGTGAAAATAACTGACCTTATATTACTGGAAAATGTGAAAAAGGAGGAGGAAATAGTGCAGAGCCTTTTTGTTTGGAATAGAGGAGAAACAGTTGCAATGAAGGATAATTTTTGATTGGAAAGACACACAGAGACTCATGTTTGACCTCAGGGACTTCAGGAGCCTGAGTTTACACAGTGTGACTTATCTTGTAAAATAAATCCCCATTTAAGGCCTCCTTGCCTTTCGGCCTTCAAATGTTATCGGACAAAATGAATCTATTTCAGACAGTAAAGTGAGTCATTTCACAACATATCAAAAACCAAATTTTAAGTAATATGATCAGTTCGTTTGCATAATGTGGAAGAAATGCAGTCTACCTGCAGGTAGTACAGGAACGTCTCCACGTTCTCAAGGAGCTCCAAGATCCCATGTTCCAGGACATAGAAGAAACCTTCCAGGGCATCAAATTCCTCGTCCACCAGCTTAAACACACATAGGGGAAGACTTACATTTGTCATATGATGAGATGAAAAGATGCTTTACTATCCTGTATGTCATTTCTTAAAGGAGTCACTGAACTTCTTCAGAGATCACACCTACTCTTTCTGAAACTCTCATGCTCTCATGTTAGTAATATGAGTTTGAGGAGTGTTTTTTATGGGTATATGCCATGCGAACACAATCCATATATCATTTAAGAAATGCAAAAAAGATCAAAAGGCAAAGTAGGAATATGTAAACCTGTCAGCAACTAAATATATCTTTGTATATCTACCTCATTTTGTATTTTATATTTTTATATATTTTTTTCTCTTAAGTGTTCAATTTTAATTTTCTGCTGCTATTTATAGGTGTGCTTTTAAGCCGAGAATCTGCACAAAATTTCGTTATGCTTGCATAATGACAATAAAGACTCTTGAATCTTAAATCTTGAATGAAGAAAGAGGGCATGTGAGGATGCCCATGGAGCCCGGGATCTCAAGGGGAAGTCCCACGTAGACCTCATCAGGAAAAAGGCCCAGCAGAGGTTGTATTTTCTGCGACAGCTGAAGAAGTTCAACCTGCCTCAGGAGCTGCTGACCATCTTCTACACCTCCATCGTCCAGTCTGTTCTCTGCACTTCCATCACTGTCTGGTTTGGATCGGCCACCAAACAGGACAGAAACAGACTGCAACGGACAATCAGGTCTGCAGAAAAAATCATCGGGGCCGACCTGCCCTCCATTCAGGGCTTATACCAGTCCAGGGTCAGAAAACGGGCAGGAAGCATCGCTGCAGACCCCTCACACCCTGCACACAAACTGTTTGATCTGCTTCCCTCTGGTAGGCGTTACAGAGCTCTGTATGCCAAGACTACCAGACACAAAAACAGTTTCTTCCCCCAGGCTGTCTCCCTGATCTCCCCGTAATCCACCTGTCATTGTGAACCATCACACTGTTTGCACTACATCATTCCACTGTTTGCACTACATGTATATATATATATATATATATTTCTTTTTCTTGTAAATACTTTATTCTTCATTTTTATTATTATTATTGCTATTTTGTATTTTGTATGGTGCACAGGACAGAGTCAAATTCCTTGTATGGTCACACATACTTGGCAAATAAAGCTGATTCTGATTCTGATTCTGAGGATGCCCATGGAGTTGAAGTGACTGCACTGAGAGGCGTAACCTCAGCAAAGCACACTGAAAACTTATCACTTGTTTTCTCAATGGGATAATCACTTCTTTAATGAATTATTAACTCCTGCATTGTACTCTCTGGAGGGAGAGGGTGTACTGGAAGGTTATTCGTCCAGAGGCCTTTTACTGTGTTACTTTTAGTGTGAGGTTAAATCATCCTCAAACAAAATGTAATGTGTTGCTTTTTTGTTTCTTCTGGACTCGGTTCTCCCCTCTAAGAGCAAACTTCAAACAAGGCACAGGGATCAGTCAGGGTCAGTTACAGAAAGGCATTATGTACCTGAATCACACAGAACATAAAACCCTCTGACATGCTGTCTTCAGTGTGAAGCGGTTTCAAAGACCATTCACTCCTGGGTCTTTGCAGCGCAACATTATTACACACGTTACTTATCCGTTTCATCTATGATGGGCTGTTATTGTACTTATTTTATTTTGTTTTGCCTTATTCTATTTTATTTTATTTTATTCTACTATTATATGTTACTCGTTCTTACGTTCTATGTATGCACCTATCACCAAGACAAATTCCTAGTAATGTGAAACCTCTTCACTTACATGGCAATAAAGACGATTCTGATTCTGATTATGGAAACAGACTGAAATGCTCATTTTCACCCTTTTTCAGATGCTTCATTATGACATGTTTATGTTAGGTTTTGACACTGGCACATAAATACAAACATACACACACACACACACAGAAAAGCAAACTCATCTGCTGTCAATTAGAGTTTACTTCTTTTCAGCAGGTTAAAAACTGCATAAACACAGTGATTTTGTGAAAAAAAAAGCTCTGAAGTTGGGATCCTGTGTTGCACTTCAGCTGGTGCAGTATTATTTAAAATAGGATCGTTAAACTTCTGTCCTACCTTCGGTGCTATGCCAGTCTCATGTTTGATGTGCTGGCTGAGCCTTGCTGTCTTCTTTAAGATGCTGTGGGTGCTGAGGCGGTTGATCTTGTCCTTTATGGACAGAGTTTCTGTCTTTTTGTATTTGTCAGCTACAATCACAGTATAAGCAACAGTTAAATAGGTTAGAAAAGCACTGCTTCTTTGCTGCTTGTTTTACTGCATAAGAATCTGACTGTGCTTTGCTTCAGCTTATATTATAACAGTGAACTTCAAAGTAATCTGTCTCACCAACTTCTCTGAAGCGTTTGTATTCATTGATTCGACAGTTCAAGGCAATGGAGGTGTGAGCCGTCTGCTCCAGGAGTGCATAAGCTGGGTGAGTTCTGTCTGTATGTTTCTGGATGGTCTGCAAGAGGAGGGGATAGCGGGCTATCCGCTGGACTGGCATCACCAAGAAGAAACTAAGAGAAGTGGCATTTACTTCAGGCCTAGAGGGACAGAATGGTCAGAACTATAACTACATGTTAGGTTTACTGTTTATCCAGGTGTAAATGTTTAATTTTATGTTTCTAAGCAATATTAAGTACAGTTTGTCCCACTGTGAAACAACACAAAACAATAGAAACTTACGCTGAGGTCTTGATGACTCTGACAATCTCATTCCAAAGCGCCTCCTGCTGTTTGTAACTATTCTCCAGCTCTGTGATGTTGTTGTAGTTGGCCAGGTACTCCCTGTAGGCTGCCTCGATGTCTGAAGACAGACTGAGGAATGCATCACCTGTCAGGAAAGAAAAATGTGGATTTACTTCTAGAAACAATTCTCAAAGAACATCACAGGGATGAAATATAACTGAGACACCAAAAACCCTCACACAGTGTCTCCAGGAAGACAGGGTCTCCAGGCTGGATCTGTTTCTGGTCCAGAAGGCTGAGGAGTCGACTTGATACGTCAATCACTTCTTCTATGTACAGAAACAAGCTGTCCAGGTTGACTGGAGGTGGCTGCAGTGGGAAGGCAGGCAGAAAGGTACAGTGAAGAATTTCAGACTGGACTAAAGTTATATTTACATACAAACGAATGTAGCTTAGTCATAGGCACAACACAATCGTTTATATATGATTTGTGAAACTACAAAAAGCAATGAATCAAAGTAATAGCAGGTTCAAAGCTATTTCCAACATGCAAAGATGTTAAAAGACCAACACAAACACAAAATATATATTTTGAAAAAACATCAGCAAAAATTACATTTAGAAATACAATAAAACTATGACTACATAGCATACAAATATTATTAGCATCAGCATCATATTCCTCCAAAGCTCAGGTTTCTGGCTGCATTGTGTTATTAAGAACACAATAAAGTTTTGAATGTATGTTCAACTGGCATGTCTACCTTGTGCAACAGAAGACTGTGTGTCAGCTCCCTCACAAAGAAAATACGTAGGTGAAAAAATCTTATGTCCATCTGATAAAGAAACATCTTGTTCCATTCTGTTCTAATGAGACACTGCTGGAAGACAGAACAATCAATGCACTGCCACAGAAAACAAACCAGCAATGTTTCTGCTTCACAATGGCACCATTCATTTACATATTTCTTCTATTTCTCTGTCCAGCTGTGTTTCAGTCTGCTGCTTCCCTCAATCTGTCCTCAGCTGTCCTTCCTCCATCTTTCATTTTAATTCCATACATTTTGTTTCTGATTTTTAGGCTGTACAAATATCACATAACAGACCCCTGCATCAATCCTAATTGCCCCTCGACAGTTCGGTTAATTTCTTTTCCTCAATAGGTCATCAGCCCATAATTTAGTTAATCTTTCCATTTTCATTTCATTCTCTTTCCCTTTATCTACTGCTCCCTCGGTGTGTTATCATTTTCATTCTCCCCCACAGCTCGGTCCTTCCAGCCTATAACAGCCTGATTCTATTGCATTTTACAAGGCCTCATTTCATTACTGCACCGATAATAAATGATTATTTGGGAGTAATAAGCAATTCATCATACCTCAGTAATGAAAAACTCACAGTAATAAACCACCAAGCAGCCTCCACATAACAGTTCCTCTGCAGTGATGCTGCAGTGTTAATTCAACATAGAGTGACTACTTCCTATTTCAAGGCTTCTCCTCACATCCAAGGCCTATCATATCTTAGAGAGCTCATTGTTCCCTATTATCCAACTGGAACTCTATGCTTTACTCTTACCTGTGGTTTCTGCTGTGGTCCTGCTTGACACCAACTACTATTATTATCATTTTGTCATCTCGTCTCGTCTCATTTTCTACCGCTTATCAAGCAACAACTCTCCTCCAATGTGCAGTGGTCAGCCGAAAAAGTTTCCTTTCTTGGCTGTACCTAGAAATTCTGTCCATAAAAATTATGAACAGAACTGGTGACAAAGAGCAGCCCTGGCGGAGTCCAACCCTGACTGGTAATGAGTCTGACTTATTACCTAAACCACGAACCAAGCCCTGAGACTGGGTGGCCTATAACAACAGCATCCATCCCAGAACGCCCCACAGGTTACTTTGAGAGACACTGTCATAAGCCTTTTCCTAGTCCAAAAAACAAATATGGAGTGGTTGGACAAACCCCCATGACCCCTCCAGCACCCTCGTGAGGCTGTACAGTAGGTCCAGTGTTCCACGGTCTAATCTGAGGTTCAACTAACGGATGGACTCTTCTTTCCAGCACCCTGGCGTAGACTTTCCAAGACTGTCCCTGATGATCACGGAATGTTGCAGAGGCGTGTCAGCCATGACAGCCCTACAACATCCAGAGCCTTGAGAAACTCAAGCCAAACTCATAAAACTCCGGTAGCACCACCACTGCAGAGCAGCGTCTTCTGCCTCAGGGATAAGAGAGCCCATCCCTGATGCTCTGTTTCCTATACGAACCACCACCATATTGTGGTGGAGGGGTTTAAGTGCACTAATGATCCTAGGAGTTATGTTGTCAGGGAGTGTTTGCCCCTGGTAGGGTCTCCCAAGGCAAATGAGTCCTGGGGGAATGGCCAGAGAAAGTGCGGTTCACAAAGACCACTATGAAGAGGAAAAACAAAGACACAAAAAAAAAAAAAAAAAATCATGATCTCACTCTCCTGTTCAAAAGACCTTCTGGTAAATGTTTCCTGAAAGACTGAATGTCACAGGTGATAAGTGACGCCTGTACCCCACCTCTCGCCCTGCTTCAGCTAGGATGGGCTCCAGGCTCCCCATGACCCTACACAGATAAACGGTATAGAAAATGGATGGATGGAAATATCAAATATGAAGATTAATGTCTTAATAAATAAGTGTTCACTACATCCAATGTGTGAGATTTTGGGCTTTTGGGAAAAAGTAACACAAGTAATTGTAAGACTTCCACTTTGGCTAACAAGACTTGGTGGACATTTTCACTAATGTCTGACATTTCACAGACTAAATTTTAGTGGGAAAATATTTCACAGATGAAATGGTACTGAATATCTGGGAAGAAACACAACATTCATACCTGTAGTTTTCGCAGGTTGCTCCTGATGGTGACAGTGCTAAGTTGCAGCAGTCCAAGGTAATTCCTCTCAGACTGAACCAGCTCCTCTATAGCCAGCACTTGCCTCTGGGGTGTCCTCTCTTTAGCCATTGATTCATCCTCTTCACACTTGTTTCTGGTCTCTTCTTCCTCCTCTGCCAACTTCTCCTCGGGTATTGAGGTTTCCTCTGAGAAACTGTCCTGTGAGGAAAACTGTGCTTTTGTTTCCTCCACAAACACAGACACATCGGACTCCTCCTTTGTGTTGAACATTTCCTGTCCAAACTGATCTTCCTTTTCATTTCCATCCCTCTTTTCCCAGAGTTTCTCTTTCACTGGGTCTTGCTTGGTGACCTTCTCTCCAGCTCCCAGGGGAGGTAGAACAGGTGAGGTCAGTTTATGGAAGGTCCTAGCAAAGGAGGGCAGGGGCCTCCCGGGCAGTTCTATGTTGGACATCACTGCCGAGAAGTAAAAAAAAAAAAAAAAAAATATATATATATATATCATATTCATAGTCACTGTCTCTGATATTATGAAAGTGTTCACTGACATTTAAAAGCACAGAGTATTCATTTTTGATTAACGTAAGAAAAAAAAGACAAACCAAAGCAGATTGTCCACCAATCAGAGGTTCAGTTTCTGACCCTGCAGTGTACATGAGTGAATGGTCATCTCTACTGATGAACAGGTCACACCTTGGATGATTGGATATCCTCTCACACCAATATGTGTATCTGTCTGTGAAAGTGTAAATGCTTGTTCTGTAAAGCAGACTGAAAAACCTCCATTACAGCCCATTTATCATGTGAGCCTGAAGGATAGTCAAGGCGATGTGTGAAATCCAGTATGAATCAGATAAAACAATACTGGATGTAAAAAACAATAATACTGGATGACAAGAAGGGTTAGAGTTAGGGCCAGAATTTAACCAAACTCGGTATCTCAGTCTGCTGTGTGAATGAACAACTTTAACATTAAATATAGCATGAAAAAATAATTTCAAAGTCAAAGCAGGTTTCTAGTATGAGGAGAACTAAATAAGGTCAGTCAAATTTGACTTCTTTTATTACTGAAATTAGTTATGAACAGTGTTTTTAAGTTGGGAATATGTGTTAAACATCAAAGCTCAATATTGCGAAAACTACAGCTGGGACAAGAAGACAATTAACTTTTTGTAAGTCTTCTGTCTCCTGTATTAGCACTGCTGTGTTGTCCAAACAACACAGGAGACATGTCACAAGTAGCACTTTTATATGACCAGGTGAAAAATCCAGACTGCAGGAGCCTGAAACATGAACCTTTTCAGTTCCATTTGTCTGCAATCATTGTAGTGACTGTTTACAGGAACAAAGACAGTTTATTATTGTCATTTAAAACTCAACATACATTTTCTAATATCTGTTATTCAATAAACACGAAGAGAAGAAAGAGTTCAAGTTGTGAATGTATGCTACCAGATGTATGAAGTGAAGAATAATGTAACATTCCATTTTAGATTCAAGGTTTATCTCTGCAACATCAAATGCACTTTGTAACTCCAGCTGCAGAGGAGATGGTTTTATTTTCCCTCCAGGGATTAATAAAGGAATTCTGATTCTGATTCTGATTCTGATTTCTCTTGTATACTCCACACCAACCTGCATTGAAAAGAAAAGCATCATCACCTCGTATCGGCCCACCAGCAGGCAGTTTATGGAATTACTGACGATTAGTCGGTACAGGGTACAACTGAACAGCTGTGTGTTGGAATTGTGGTTTTGTGTTCACTGATTAAATCAGAATGTCTTTCTGAGGATTTACTCATGACAACTTCACCAAAATTACAATTTTTCTATACTTTGTCATTTTGTGTATGGTTGGGTATGTTTCAATACTGATACCAACAAAATATCATCTGGAATACATTTTTTAAATGACATCCTTCATAGTCTGAACTGCCTTACAGACACACTTCTGTGAAATCTCACCTTCAGCTGCACCCCACTGCATGAATGAACATCAGAAAACTGTTGTGTCTCACTTCTGTTTCAAATGAGTGCGATTTCTCAATGGGTGTCTCTGCATATTTCTGTCACCACAGTCATACAATCTGAAGATCCCCTCTATATCTGTAGTAGTTCGTGTATAAAGTAGATCTTGTTTAAACTAAGATCATCAACAATATGTTACTGATTATTTACCCACCAGGATATTGTGACTGTTGTAATTCACTTTGATGTAATTTTACATATGATGATACAAGTGTACAGCTAGAACAGGCTATCAAACCTAAATACTTTTTTTTTTTTTTTTTTTTTTTTTTTCTGATGGAAATCAGTCTGCAGCAATAATTAAAAACTGTACCAACAACTGTCACTGAATAACTACTTGGTCAGACAGTCACTTCTTTAAATCCAGACCGTTTTGTTTAGGAAAGACATTAGAGGAGCTGATTGTGTTCAGAGAGGATTTAACACTTGGATCTTGGACTTTATCTTTGAATGATAATGTAGAAAAACATGTTCAGAAAATATTCAGAGAATCATTTTGGTACTGAAACTCAAGGATTATACTGGGACTTCCTTTAAAAACCACTGCAACAACTGTGGCTCCTAAACACACAGCAAACGGAAAACTCCAAGTCAGGACCTGCTGCAAACACCAGAGTGTCAGAAAGAGACATCTGCTGCCTAAGAGCCAAACGAAAACCACAGTTAACTCCACCATCCTGGTGACAGCAGTGTGAATTACAGTGACGGTGTGTCATTAAAAACAATGACATGACATCAGGCTATCGTTACCTTGTGCAGGACCACCGATTCTTCTGTAGTGGACCTTGATCTGTCCCCTGTCTGCCTGCTGTGGTCTGTCCAAACTGAAGTAGAAATCTGCTGCAGAGACACTGCTGCATTAAGAAACACACACACACACACACACACACACACACACACACTGGTGTTACCCTGTCCAGTGACTCACACAGGCTGCTGCTGGGCCTCATGCGGCACGAGTGTGTGTGTGTGTGTTTATTCTGGGTGTAAACGTATGATTGTGTGAAGTAAGGGGGGATGGGAGTGGATAGAAGGGTGGGCCGGCCCTTTGCTAAAGGAAAAAGGAGGAGAGGGTGACCACATGCCAGCGCGTACACACACACACACACACACACACTGAGGCTGCTGAATAAGCTGACTGACTGCAGCAGCTGGTGGGAAAAGAAGCTTCACAGTGGAAGGAAGCACCAATCAGACAACACCTAAAGAGGTTCCATGAGACACTGAATGGACCAATGAGGACTGAGTACCGTAGTGATTGAAGTTTTCCTCTCACAGGAAACACTTTGAAGCACTTTGAGATGGCATAACCTCTCCCAAATGCAAAGTGATTTTCAGCTCACACACAGATTTATGAGGGCTGCAGTTTATTTAAAAAAAAAGTAGCCCTCCTTTTTGACAAAGCCTATAGTTAGGACTGGTGCAGGCTCTGCCTGCCTGCTGGATCCAGAACCCTCTCCATGGCCGTGCCTGGATCCTTCTGCTCCTGCTCTGCACTGTTCTCTCTAACCTCTAACATTTCTCTCTCTTTTCTCTCTCCATCTCCCTGTCTCTCCTCTCCCTCCTCTCCCTCCCAGCAAGTCACTACAGAAGGCCGTCTACACTGAGTCTGGTTCTGCTCGAGGTTTCTGCCTGTTAAAAGGAAGTTTATCCTCACCACTGTGGCCAAATGCTTACTCAGTGTGGGGTTTTGCCCTGGGACCTGTTTCTCTCTGATTCTCTTTTTTTGGATGTGTTTTTTACACACCTGTAAAGTGTCTTGAAATAAGTCTGTTATGAATTGGCAATTTAAATAAAACTGAATTGAATTGAATATTCTGAAATATATCCAATATTCTGTTTCACAGACATAACATTCATAAGAGTTTGATTTTTTTCATGTTCTTGTACAAATTTTTCATCCAATTCTCTGATTCAACAGAACCTTTATTCACTATTTTTCAAAAACAAAGGTGACCCAAACGCAAAATGCCATATGAGCACTGAAAATATTGACAATAAGATAGCGTGACCCTGGAGACAATGACGGACTTTAGACCAGATGAGTCTGGAATGAGGGAGCACTGTGGCTAATCTATTTCATCACACTGGCATGTCAGGGAGGAATGCAAATTGACAGGATTCTTTCAACAGCTGAGTTATGCTGACCTGATGACAAATTAAGGTGTGCTGCAGCAGAGTAAGGCTTCTGCAAGGAGACAACAGACTTCAGGCTTTTCTCCAATTCTCCACGGGTTAGAGGAAATCTTTTTCTCAGAGCTAAAACAATGCTTGGCTCCTAGAAAGCACTCCATACACTCTACCAAGGCTGCTAACCCACTTCTGAAGCAGTTACACTCTTTGGTACTGATGAACTAGACTTGAGGTCATTGGCTCTATTGTGCTGTTTGTCCGGCAGAGAAAACTGACAAATTGATTTTGCGACTGTCAGACGTCCTGCTCAGTATGTATATTGATCACAATTCTGACAAAGAACAAATCTAAAAGATCCTTATCACAGTCACTAATAATGTGTGATTCCAAAACTATCTACCAGTTTACTTCTGTCAGATGGTTTTAACACTCAAATATGAACATCAATACCTGCCTCAAAAACACAACATCAGCTGAATTATAACATTTTCTATCACTAATCTGACCTGTGCTAAAATTCAAACTTTAAAAAAATACTCAAAAAGGAAATCCTGGATTCATACGAAAACATTTGTTCTTTAGACCAACACCCTAACTTTCCACCAAATATTAAGTGTGTCAACACGCTTTTAAGATACCCTGACAAAAGTGCACTGTGCACCTTTCCATAAATGAGTGCATTTGTACAAAACCTGTTTCACCCATGTGCTGCCTCTTGGACAGGATATTTTTGAGTTAGTATAATGACAGCAGTGGGAAGGTCATTACAGTAATACAGCATGTTAAAGTAGTATCACAACTGGGTGGAGTCGGAGCTGGGTGACTAAGAAGGCTAAATGTAGAACCATGTTTACAGAGATTGTAGGGCTGGACCAGTTCCTGGCTTTCAGCCACCTGTTTATAGTACATATTAAAAGTCTTCCTGCTGCAGGGTACGTGGCAAACAGCTGAGGAAAGATGACACAGCAGTGATAATCGTATCCTGTCTGTTCAGTCAACATTTAACACCATGCCTGCCAAATCAGTGAGAGAAGAGTTATCCGAGGATGACTGTGACTTGACAGTGGCAATCACCACTTTACTTTCTTTTGGTTTGAACCAAGTGAATAAGTCTACATTGAACATGGACTCACAAGCTGCTTGATAAGTTGACTTTTTGGTATTCTGGAATCTCACTGAGGAAAACATACTGGCAGTAAAGACTAGGGTTTGTTTGACTGGTACGCAAGAAAGCAGGAGATGTGCATGCATGTAAATAATCTGTAAACAAAGAGGCTGCATGTTTTTTGTCACTTAGCATGACCAAATGCTTCACAATAATTAACGTCAGTCCAGTCAGCACTCTGAGGAACCCATAAAACAAGTTTGGCCAAGTTTGACCAGTCTGTATGAGCTGAGGTGAAATTAATTAAAATTAAGTTTCCTTTTTTGGTGTGGTTCTACTCAGGACACCAAACGCAGCAGGAGAAGAAAACATCATGTGTGATGCTCTTATGATTTTTCTCATCAGTGCTTCAAGATGTTGGTGTCTTTGTCTGGTCTGGACAACCAGCAGCTACATGAGATTAGGACATCTCAGTTCATTCACACGCAGCCAGATTCCACAAGAAACAAAGCAGGAAGAGGACACACAGTACATCAAAACTAAACACAAAATACACAACTATATCCAAAGGATAAACTTAATAGAATTTATAAGTCTGGCACACACCAAGATGTAAGAAATGAAGTTTACATGAAATATGTGCAACAGGTGGACAGAATAAATGAAAGCTGTCCTCTACACGTTTCTTTATCTTGTCCATCATAACATATTTCTAACATTTAATGTTGATTTGGGCACAAGGTATGGCCTGATAACGTTAGCTTCAGGCTAAATGCTTGATACCAAAAGAGCCTCCAACTGTTTTTATAAACTTACCTTATGAGATAAAGGAGACGGCAGGCGTGAAGAGGATGCAATGGTTGTCTTGGATGTTTTCAAGCATTTCCTTCCTCACGTTTTCACAAGCACCACTTGACGTCTGTCGACATTTTCAACTGAAGCTCCTGAGCAAATTGCCGCAGCGAGCGTCGTCTGATTAAAGATCGAAGAATCACGTGATTTGTCTGCTGCCTTGTGTTGGGATAAAGACGAACGATAACGAAAGGGAAACGTGATCAAACGTTTACCTTTCTGCCGCCGTCCTCTCCCGTTTCTGACGCTGAACTCCGATTCACCTGTTGTCATCCAGCAGCACGTCAATTCCGTGACAAGAACCGAACATGGCATCCGTCATTTTCAAAATAAAAGCGGAAGCCTCCGTGTTGTTTTCAGAATAAAAGCCGAACAAAAAATATAAAAACAAAAATTATATGCAAGGTATATTGATGCAATATTTATGTTTTAGCTATTTCATTAAAGGAAGTTTTAATGTGATATTTAAGAATGCTTGAGTGTTTCAGACGCACAGCTTACTACTTCAGACTTTTTATTTTACGAAAAGCAACAATGAACACATAAATAGCAATATACAAATATGAGACCATACACAATGTCAGACAGCTGCAGACATCCAGTAGGATTAAAACAACTATTTTTGAAGTGAGGACTACATTTAATAAATTCTATTTCAGTTCAGCTCAAATAAAATCACTTTGTTTGTCCCCAAAGACGCAGGGCTTGCAGAGTATAGAAGCAAAAAAAACAAGGACATTACAGAAAAATGTAAAAATACATTGAAAAATTTAGAAACATCTGACAATCCGTTTCTTTTTGTGATTTCAAGACTAAATTACAGCCCCACTTTCCACATTCCACAATAATGATCTACGTAACAATTAGGGATGCAATAATACTGCAGCTGGAATGGGTGGGTTATTTATTCTATATACAGCTTATCAGGTTTGATGGACCTCATTTGTGTCATTAAAAATCAAGGATCAGTTGGCCCTGTATCAGCACTTTGATGACTCTGTCAGTCTGTGCCAGCAGCTGCGCAGCCTTGGGGTATGTCTCTACCTAGTGGTGAAAAGTCTGAACTACTGCCTCAGTCACATGAACAGAAAGGGTCAAAAGCAACAGGATGTCAAGTATTGCCAGCATTGTTGCCCAGAATATCCCCCCTTCTCTCTTTCTCTGTCTCTCTCCCTCTCTCTCTGTCTCACTCGTCCCCTCTCTCTCTGTCTCTATCTATCTCATTCTCCCCTCTCTGTCTCTGTCTCTCTCCCCCCTCTCTGTCTCTCCCTTTTGAGTCTCTCTCTCTCTGTGTGTCTCTCTATCTATCTATCTATCCCTTTCTCTCTCCCCTTTGTCTCTGTCTCACTCCTCCTTCTCTCTCTGTCTCTCTCCCCATCTCTTCTTCTTTCTCCTCTCTCTCTCTATCTCTCAAAAGTCATCATGTTGTAAATGAGCTGAAATGTCAAGATGATACAGTGCTTTTAAATGAATAAAATCTAGATGCAATACCACTTCAGGATTAATATTTTTATTATTATCATTATTAATATTATTATTATTGGAACTACAGATACTACTACTACTATTATTAGCATAGATATTTTAAGATGCTGCTGACTTTTTTTGTTGAAGTATGTTAGATAACTTAATAATAGATAATTGAGTTAGGGGAGAACCCTAATTAACCTTGGAGCACAGTACTCAAACTGTGCTCCTATCAACTTAATCCCGGACCTGGGGTCCGTTTCATGAAGCAGGTTCAACAAACTCTGAGTATGTATGTTAACTCTGAGTTGACAAACCCTGAGATTAAAAACTCAGAGTTTCCTGTTTCAACAAAGCGGATTCGCATTAGTTTTGTGGGCTCTGAGTATGTGAACTCTGAGTATGTTGACTCAAGCTGGTGGACCGCGACTCTAAAAAAGCCATCATCAATGGAGCCCCGATTCACTGATTCACCACGGAGCCCGGAGGGGAAAGAAAGCGCTCAGCATATTTTTCACCACTGGAGATGGAAATTTTGATGGAGGCATACAGTGAATATCTGTATATATTCCTGTGTTATAAAGTAACACAGCAGCAGCAGAAAAAGAAAGAGAAAAAAATCACTGCTCGTGTCAATGCGTAAGTTTTTTGTTTAATCACTCATAAAATATTGCATGTAAAAAATGGTATTGACACTCTGTTCATGTAGGTGCAACCCAGGGGGTGAAAAATGTAAGAAATATAACATGTGAAATATAAAAATATAATTCAATCAGGTGAGGCGGAAACATAACATGCCTGGTTGTATCTCACTTTGCTAACATTTGACATGTCAAACTATTTAAATGTATTTAAATAATTTAATGCTGTACAATGCTTTCATCCCCGCATGATGTTTTCACACATTCTGTTCTCTGTAATGTTTTATTAATTAATGTGGTGAAGTTAACATTTGACTCCTGCCTGGCCAACAGAAAGAGGGCAGAGGCCCCTAAAACGGGTGGAGGACCTGCACCACCACCTCTAACAGAGGCAGAGGAGATGGCCCTTAGCCAAACTACAGGAAGGCCAGCGGCTGAGGGAATCCCAGGGGGCAGCTCATCTGAGCCAGTCACCCCCCAGGACACAAGTACCTTCATAACATGTCAGAAGTCCACACCTTCATATTGTTTATTTATGAAGCCTCTTTTAGAGACAAGGCGTTTGTTCTTAAATCCAATAGACTCTGAGGGAAGTCTCCACCTGTTGGAGCCTCATGTAGCCCGCCTCCAGCCTGTTATATGTACTCAACACACCAAAACTAACCCTACTAACTAACTAACCCTAACCATAACCAATAGTAGAATAAAGTTCACAGAATAAAATGCCTGTCTTCAAAGGATAAATAAGATAAAGACACTGTGTCTGCTGTCACAGAAAGGCCTACAAGCGTCTGTATCATATTAGATCAGCTTTACATGTACATTTGACATTCTTGTATGGATTTATATTGACATATTATCCTTTTTTAACAGAGCGTAACTGGACAGCATGAAGAGGGTCCACCAAATTCTGCAGCACAAATGAACACAGTGAGAGTTTCAGTAAACAACAGAGTTTAATTCTGTACAATTGTACATGTAGAACAAATTGACTTAATGTCATTCTTATGGATTTCCAGTTGCCAGTTATACAGAATCCATTTCCTTAAACAGATTAAGAAAACAGATAAGGAAATGTTATACTTGGACCGCCAGATCCAAATCTGGAAATCGAGATACTTACTTACATACTACAAGTTAGAGATGGGTGTCCAGTCACCGGTCAATTTAATTTACTATTAGAACAATATGAAAAACTAACAGAAAAATGTTGTCTTTGTCTCTCTCTGACAGCTCTGGGGCAGCTGTGGCCTAGAGGTTGGAGAAGCGGCTTGTGATCGGAGGGTCACCGGTTCGATTCCCCCACTGGGAAGGAGAAATTTGGGTGTAGTGGAGTGATTAATGCGAAAAATGCTCCCCACCCTTCCATTAGCCGGCTGATGTGCCCTTGAGCAAGGCACTTAGCCCCCCAATATGCTCCCCGGTAGATGCTGGCCAACACGGACACTGCTCTCACCTAGCTACATGAGGCTATATCCACCTATCAGGCTAACCAGCCTGACGCAGCCCTCATCATGGCCAGGGACTTTAACTGTACTAACCTGAGGAAGGTGGTACCGGAGTTTAAACAACACATCAACTGCCCCACCAGAGGAGAGAGGACTCTGGATCACTGTTACTCTCCTTTCAAGGATGGCTACAAGGCCAAGTCTGTGTCTCAGTTTGGCCTTTCGGACCACAGCGCAGTCCTTCTCATGCCGAAATATAAACAACGGCTGAAGCAGAAATGTTTTGCAGGCAGAGAAGTATCACGGTGGACTGACCAATCAGAGGCCGCTCTGCGGGGCGCACTGGATTCAGCAGACTGGGACATGTTTCGGTGCAGCTCGGGCAGTGACATCAACAAGTTCACGGAAGCGGTTGTGGGATTTATTGGGAAAATGATGGAAGACATAACAACAACAGCCACCATCAGAACTTTTCCCAACCAGAAGCCGTGGGTGGACAAAACTGTCCGCGACACGCTGAGGGCCCGCACCGCTGCCTACAACTCGGGACTCACCGCCGGTGACACAACACTGTACAGGGCGGTCACCTACGCTGTCCGTAGGCGCTGTACCATTAACACCACAGTTGTGCCAAAAGCTTACCCAAATGCCCCACTGGGCACATGGTCTAATACGCAGTGTTACTGAGCCCAGCTGTCTTGGAACAGTCTGTCTGTGTTGTCCTCTTCCAGAGAAATCTGCACTTAAACTTTTGAAAAATATAATTGAAAAGATACATCATTGGAGTTTTGGCATGTTGACTTGGCAGGGGGTCTCAAGGGTGTAGCAGGGGTCAGTGATTTTCTGGGACCCCCAAATTTTAAATTTGGGCATGTCTCAGTGACCTCCACAACATATGTCAGACATGGCAACCTATCTCAACTTTGAGAAACGGGTGGAATACAGCCTCAAAGGGCAGAAATGTCAATCTGAGGGGCTCGGTTCGCTGGAAAGCTGTGGTGGGGGATGGGCAGATTCTGAATTTCAAGATGTTTACGGAAAGGTCTCAGCAGGCTGAGTAAGAGAATGTTTGAATCAACAGTCTGTCATGTTCCCAGGCGGAGCTAGAGAGCGCACAAATTTCTTTCTCTTTAAGTGTAAATAGGTATAGATGTGGAAACATCCATATTCCTATCTACTACTGTTTTCTTGATCTTGGAGAATTTGGAGCCTTTTTTGGGACCCTTTCTGGGGGGCCACAGGCACGCAAATTGACTCAGGCCATCAGGGGGATGCCTGCTTTCAGTCTGAGGTGGCTGCAGGTCTCCAGCACATTGTATGGCTGAGCAGGCACCTAAAACCTTGCCCGAAAAACATCAAGTCATTTTCATTGGTGACCTCTTGACCTCTGTAATTTTAATGGCCATTACTTGGGAACGCAATGGGCTAGAGACATAGGCCTGGGGGCAGTCGTGGATCAGCGGTTAGGGTGTCGGACCCGTAACCGGTGGATCGCTGGTTCGATTCCCCGTCCCGGTGTCCATGGCTGAGGTACCCTTGAGCAAGGTACCCAACCCCCACTGCTCCCCGGGCGCTGCACGCGGTCGCCCACTGCCCCGGGTTTGCTGTGTGTGTGTGCACATCACTTGGGTGGGTTAAATGCAGAGAACAAATTTCATTGGAGTGAGTTCCCTCCAATGACAAGATATGTCACTTTCCTTTCCTTTCCTTCCAACTGCGTCTGAAAGCTCTCAAAGGGTCCTACCACATATGTCAGAGCTGGATCTGTAGAAACTTGCTTTGGGTCAATTCACTAAAGAGACCTAAAATTGGCAAAGGGCATGAGGAAGCATAGAGACCAAGACCCTCTTGAATTTTGAACCTAGGGTCAGCATCTTGCCTATTTTGGGGAGTACAGTCTCTATAGAGTACAGCCTCCATAGAGGCGTCTATGGAAAAGTCTCGGGGCCCCGAGTATGGACATGGTGGAACGGACGCTCCGGTTCCCTCCTGCCCAAAGTTAGGGGACGCCAAAGTTGGAAAATCTCCGCCTCGTTAGGGGTCATATGTCAGCAAAGGAAAGTCCCAGATGCACTCTACAGATATGCATGGAAAGTGCTTGAAGAGATCTATTACATATGCCATCCTCAGACAGCTGGCCATCTCCTGGACCAAACTTGCCATTGGAAGCTGCCACAGACTAGCCAAGCACAGCTCCCGAAATAGCACAGAAGGCTTACTGAGTTCCTACAGGTGCCGTACCATAAGCACTACATTTGTGCCAAAAGCTTGCCCAAATGCCCCACAGGGTACATGGTCTAATATGCGGTGCTTTGCTGAGCTAAGCCATAGCTGAAATATATGCCATAGCTGTGAACGTGGACTCCTCCGCATTTACGTCTGAGGTTCCAAAATCGTGCTTAATAGATGTAAAAATGGAAATTTCCACATTTACATCTATGACCATTCAAGTTCTTCCACATTCCTATCTATTAGAAACGAATTTGGAAGCCCATAGATTTAAATGTGGACTTTTCCACATTTCTATATACTAGACATAAATTTGGAAGCCCAGAGATGTACATATGGAATTTCCATGTTCTTAAGGTTGGTTTCAACAACATGGCGGCATGCAGTAGTGCAGCAGCTTCTCACGCTCCCGGGTTTAAGCCCCTTTTTTGTAGTTTTTGTGTTGGTCCAAAGGCCAACTCTACTTGTTTTGTTTGTCTAAACAAGCCATAAGGTACAGCCGAGCCAAACTTATTAAATTAAGAGACAGCTCGAGCACCACGACCACTACGACAACAACAACAACAACAGCCTCACACCAACTCAGAGCTTCGCTGGGCAGACAGCAGCTGCTAAGAACACCGGACTGGCATAGCAGGCTACATCGGACGGAGGGCAAGAGGAAGCGGTGTGCGCGGAAGCAGAAGAGGGGCAAACGGGGCGGCCTGTTAGCTAGGGTAAAGGCTAACACCGGGAGACCACCGATCCCGTCCCTGTTCCTGTCCAATGTTCATTCTCTGGACAACAAAATGGACCTACTTCGACTTCTCACCCTTGTCGTGAGATGAGGAACTGTGCGGTGCATTGTCTGACAGAAACATGGCTAAACAAGAACATGCCGGACCCAGCCTTCCAGATCGACGGCCAGCTTCTCTTAAGAGCGGACCACAACCAGCTGTCAGGGAAAGCTCGTTTGGGCGGAATATGTGTCTACGTCAATAAAGGTTGGTGTACAAACTGCCAAAGGTTAACAGCCACTGCTCTGAGGCGACAGAGTATAAAGGTGAAATGCCAGCCACACTATATGCCTCGGGAGTTTACGGCGGTGTTTGTTATGGCTGTTTACATCACGCCGGGTGCTAATGCTAACGAACCGCTACGGGAGCTACACAATAACATCAGCTCGCTCCAAAACAAGCACCCGGAGGCTTTCTACGTGGTTGCGGGAGACTTCAACCATGTAAACCTCTGCCTAAGTTTTATCAACATGTCACCATCCCGACATGGTGAAATAACATGCTGGACTGTGTTTACACAAACAAACAAGACGCATACAGAGCTGTCCCCCACCCCCACCTCGGCTTCTCCGACCACATCTCTATCATGCTGGTTCCTGCCTACCGTCCGCTGCGCAAACGCCACACGCCGACACAGAGGACCATCACTGTGTGGCCCAGTGATGCAGTCCCTGCACTACAGGACTGTTTCCTGCGCACAGACTGGCAGGTCTTCAGGGAAGCAGCTGTCCGTGAGGGAGAGGTGGACCTGGAGGACTACACATCTGCTGTCCTCAGTTACATCTAGTGTGTGCAGAGAATGTTACCGGTACCAGGACAGTAACCACCTAGGCAAACCAGAAACCCTGGCTGGACGCGGAGGTTCGGTCTCTGCTGAAAGCCAGGAATGCTGTATTTAGGTCAGGTGACAGACTGGCACTCAGGACGGCGAGAAGAGAGCTGACTGCAGGAGTGACGAGGGCCAAGACCGCATACGCCCAGAGGATCCAGGGACACTTTGCTTCCAATGATCCACGGAGCATGTGGAGGAGCGTTAAGTGCATCACAGACTTTAACACCAAAGATGCACAATGCCCAGGGTTAGGGTTAGGGTTAAATTTAGAATTGAGATAATGGAGTAGGGTTAGGGTTAGGTCTTGGCGGTATTGGATTTTAATTTTTTCCAGGTTTCTGGATTTGCATTTCCCCTGCACTGGTCCGGGTGATGCTGCCCACACTACATTTCTGTTACTTCTGTTCCTCCTGTGCATGATCCCTTTGACCATGGCTGCTGTCTGTGATGGATTAGATCTACAATAATCTCTACCAGTAGGTAAGTATGGGTAAAGCTGGGTCTCCTGAAAGTGTTACAATTGTAACAAAATATATGGTTCTTGATAAATTCATGATGTAATAATAATAACAATAATAAGAAGTAAAAAGGCAGAATAAAAGGACAAATAAGTGCTAATCACACAGTTAACATGCATATTAAAATCAATACTGGAAAAGTAATCTTTCAGCTCCAAACAAGATAAGTGCTATATAGAAACCCACACAAGAATATTAATGGCACACAGGGCATAGTAAATCATGCAACAATTTCATAGTTATACAATTAAAAGAATAAATAGAATGATAAAATTGATAATTTATGAATACCATAAGATAAATAATTCAGGGACTAAAATTTCATACTGCTTATACCCATCACATCTTCCTTTATTGTTTTTAGGTGTCTGGTACTGTTAACCAGAGGTAGAGCTATTCAGCCATAAAAATATTTTTCAGATAAACAGAAGGGAGATCTGATAACAGAGTTGTGAAAGTTATTCGTTTATTTATACGTCCGCTGATTCCCCCCCACCAGAGAGAAGTCCCGCCCCCCAGGCCGAATAAAATTAATAAAATTCCCCGATAGATGCTTCAATGGACATTAAAACCTAAGGGGATCCGAGTCTTCAGCCTGTCAATCCACCATCCCTCTCTCCACCTTCGCTGGCCTCCCGTCCACGTCGCGCAGGCTTCAAGGCACATAACGGCAAGTTGGTGTCCGGGGTGGGAGCGGAAGTGATGGACTAGTGGAGTTTGTAGTTTTTTCCCCTGCCTCATGTTATGGAAGTGTTGTGTTAGTCTGGTCTGTATTGTATTTCCTGTTTCCCCTATATACAGTAGATTACACTCCTGGCACTGTATACAATAAACTGCGTTTTTTTCTTTGAGGGAGAAATTTCCAGTCACTGAGATACCTCTGCCGCTATGCGGGTTATATAAGGGTTATATAAGGACTAAGGGGATAAAAGCAGGATGGCAAATTTTGCCATCTGACTTTTACTGGAATATCTTGGGCTAGGAAGGTGGTAGAGAGATGAAACCAAGTCCTACCCCCCCAAATGTGGCCACGCCCTTTCCAACGGTAGCACCCCCGAGTTTGTACAACATACGGTTCCGGAGATACGGCAAATTCCAAATCGTGGTTTGTTTCTATGGCTGAGTGTGTGTGTGAGTGTGTGTGTGTGTGTCTGCGTATGTGTGTGTGTGTGTGTGTATGAGAGTGTGTGTCTGCGCGTCTGTGTGTGTGTGTGTGAGTATATGTCTCTGTGTGAGTGTGCGTCTCTGTGTGTGTGTGTGAGTGTGTGTCTGTGTGTGTGTGTGTGTGTGTGTGAGTATATGTCTCTGTGTGAGTGTGCGTCTCTGTGTGTGTGTGTGAGTGTGCGTCTCTGTGTGTGTGTGTGTGTGTCTCTTTGTGAGTGTGCGTCTTTGTGTGTGTGTGAGTCTGTGTGTGAGTGTGTCTGTGTGCGTCTGTGTGTGTGTTAGGGTTAGGGTTAGCATGCTGTTTTGCACTTGGTTCTTAGAGGATGCTCCATTAGGGTTAGTGTTAGTGCGGGTTAGGGTTAGGGTTAGGGTTAGGATTAAAGACTGAGCTGCCTCCCTCCTGGGAGACAGAGATGCACGGTCCATCACTCGGCAATGACCACTGCCCCAGCCCCTGCGTCAGTTTCGCCTTGGTTATATGAAGTATAAATTTTTCTTTCACTCTTTCCTTCAGTTAGTCTTTGTCTTTCACCTTAGCTTTCCCTTACTTTCCTTTGAATTATTCTCTAATTTGAGTTGGTTTTCTTAATTTAGAATTTCGTTTAGTCTTTTCTTGACTTTTTCTGTCTTTCTTGACTTTTCTTGCTTTCTTAGTTGTATTGTTATTGTTTATTTGTTTATTTTTCCTTAGCATGTTGATTAACGACGTTTCGACTTTGTTTTGTCTTCTTCAGGCTTCAACATGCTAGGTCCCCCCCATGGCACCCCCTTGACGATCCTTCCACTCCGAAGATCCGGACCAACTGACCTCCAGGTAAGTATGATCTTTCTTTTTCCTTTTATTTAGGTTTTTCTGTATTTAGTTTTAGTTATCGTTAATTTACGCTTTTTTATT